>NC_133333.1:226146928-226446928 GCF_042186555.1 Aquarana catesbeiana | reverse complement strand
CAGCGGCTACAAAAAGTGTAGCTGCAGACTTTTAATAATCAGACACTCACCTCAACCTCTCCCCCTTCTCTTTGCGGCGCCGTCATTGCAAGTGTGGGCACCCAGCTGTGACAGCTTGAGGGTTCACATCCGGGTGCTCACTGCGCAAGTCATGCTCTCCTACTGGCCAGGCAATCTTCTGGGACCTGTGACGTGTCCCAGAAGATTGCAGAGAGGGAGGGGCCACCTAGGGGGGAGATGAGTCGCTGCATAGGAGGCGAGACGATGGAAGCAGGACATGGGACAGGAAGTACCTGTCAAAACCAGGTACCCACTCCCCCTCCCAAAAAAAAAATTACATGCCAATTGCGTCATGTAAGGGGGCGAGGAGTGCTTAAAGCGGAAGTTCCACTTTTGGGTGGAACTCCGCTTTAAGTCAGTTAGCTGGCTAAAGTAAAACTCAAAGGCAAAGCTAATTTGAAAACAAAAAATATCATGTATTACCTGATGGATGAGCAAACTCCTTGCCGCAAATGTCACAAGTAACAAGCATTCTCCTTTTGCCTTTGTTATTACGCGAAATCAAGTAGCCATGCACTTCTTCTCTGTGCTGTTCCAGCTCTTTTTTGGAGGCCTGTACCACATTGCAATCCTTGCACTGTAAAGGATTCCTTTTGGCCATTCTGCAGCGCTTCATATGAACCTCCAGGCGACAGCGGAAGAGAAAGATCTTATCACAGGATTTACAAATAAAGTTTTTCTTTGAACCTTTTTCTTGCCCAAGTTCTGCTCTCTCTTTTTCTGAATCCAGCTCTTCGTTTTCGTCATCCTTAGCTTCCTCCTCCTCTTCGTTCCTGTCCCCAATCTCTTCAACAGCATCCATGTGACAGTCATTGCTGACGTTCCACTTCTCATCACTTTGGAAGTTGCATTTACCTTCCACCAGCAGCCCTAAAGATAAAAATAGTTTACTTCTTGAATAAAAAGAAGAGCCTTGTTTTAGGTTAAAAGAAAAAACTCAGCAAAACGAAAAACAGGAATATGCATTTCCTCAATCTCCCCTTCCACTGACTGTAACACTGTAAAGGATAGGTTACTGTATGTTGCACTAGTATATTTGGCTGATTATACATACATATATATATATATATATATATATATATATATATATATATACACATACACACACACATATATATATATATATATATATATATATATATATATATATATATATATATATATATATATGTAAAGTTCTCAAGTGTAAAACTCCAGGGTGATTTCTTGAGGTTCTCCAGACAGACTCTGTGCAGCACCTCTATGAGACTGAAAAATCTCTAATACAAGTTAAAATAGCAGAGGGTGTTATCTGAGTGTAAGTGATGCAAATTTATTTATAAAAACAGCAAATTGGCAACTCGCGTATAGCCAGTAAAGGTTCGCTTATCAAAGTTAGACTTGGATGGTGTAGATAGTATCCAAATCAGGTGTGTCCTGTCCTCAAAAGACCCAAATTGGCAGTGATTTGTTAGTAAAATCCAGATGCTGGTGGAATCAAAAGTGACTGGTGAGGTCAGTGGATCGCACTGCAGACCCGAAGTGATGTCACTACCTGAAACACTTCATGTTTCAAAGATGTATCAACCCGATGTGTATAGTCTACTGAGCTGCAGACCTGGCCCTTTTGATACACTTCCTGATTCCACCAGCATCTGCATTTTATCAACAAATCACTGCCAATTTGGGACAGGATACACCTGATGTGGATACTATCTACACCACCCAAGTCTGACTTTGATAAACAAACCTTTACTGGCTATATGCAAGTTGCCAATTTGTTGTTTTTATAAATAAATGCCCCCCCTACTTGCTACACTCAGATTGCACCCTGTGCTATTTTTATTTGTAACACTGCAAAGCTGGCCATACATGGTTCAGTTTTGGATCAGTCAGTGGGCTTAAAAAATAAATAAGCAAAAAAACAAACTGAACAGATTCCCCCATCCACACATTCAGGGTGGATGGAGGAATCCTCTCTGCTGCGCTATTGTATTCTGACAGCAGGGAGATACCTCGCTGTCAGAAGACATAGATCAGCGCTGCAGCCATTGCATCAATGGATTGACTTCTGTTCAACTGCAGCGCCCACACATGGATGAAAATTTAGCCGATCCCTGCTGAACTGGCAGACATTTGGTCCATCTATGGTCCCCTTAACTTTGAAGCAAGTCACAAGTTGAGAGGATGCAGTATGAGCTGATATGTGTCAGATATTTGTGAACAGTGGCTGCTGCCCAGTCTCCAAGTTTTTAATGGTTGTAAACTCTGAGCCAGCATCTCAGTCCAGGAAGTAAATAGTGACTCGGGATCATGCCTGAACAAGGAAGGTGCCATCCTCCTCAACAGAAATGTCATTTTCACATTTACAAACTACTTATCAGGCATGCACTGAAAGCCCAACTCTGGGCACTATAAGCTTACTAGAATTAAAATAGGTTGCTTGGTTTCCTCTAAAACTACCATATTTATCGGCATATAACACGCACTTTTTTCCCCTTAAAATAAGGGGAAAATCGTGGGTGCGTGTTATACGCCGATCCCCGCTATTTTGTGATCTGTCGGAGCGATCGCCGCCGACATTCACATAGCTTGTATTTTTAAACATGGCGCCGCGGAGTTCGGAGGGACTCGGGGGCGCTCGTTCAGCTGAACGAGCGCCGCCGAGGACACAGTGACTGGGCGGAGCCGAGATACACATAGCCGAGGGTTCTCGGCTTTTCTCGGCGCCGTTCAGTCACGCCCAGTCCCGCCATTGGACCTCTGTTATGTCCATCATAGGGACTGGGCGTGACTGTGAACGGCGCAGAGAATAGCCGAGAACCCTCGGCTATGTGTATCTCGGCTCCGCCCAGTCACTGTGTCCTCTGAACACTGTTCAGCTGAACGAGCGCCCCCGAGTCCCTCCGAACTCCGCGGCGCCATGTTTAAAAATATAAACTAAACGTTTGTATGTCGGCGGCGACAAGGCTGCACGGACCACTGGGGACAAGGCTGCACTGGGGACAAGGCTGCACTGACAAGGCTGCACTGGACACTGGGGAAAGGCTGCAGATGAACACTGATGAGGCTGCATTGATGGGCATTTAAATGTAAGTTTTTTTTCCTTAAACTTCCCTCCTAAAAGTTTTTTTCCTTAAAATTCCCTCCTAAACTTGGGGTGCGTGTTATACGCCGGCGCGTGTTATACGCCGATAAATACGGTACCTGCCAAAATAAAACACTGCTTTCTACACCCTGCAAATGTTCTCATTTGCATGGAGGTGGAAATACAGCTGCCTACTGTACTTCCTGGTCCCTCCTGCCATAAGCACTACCCCGCAACTATGGTTGCATCTCTGCCTACCTCTTCTTCAATTTGTAAATGGCCAGGAGCTGTACTTCCACCCAAGAACAATTGCAGGGTGAGGAAATGTGTACAAAACGGCAGGTTGCTTTAGAGGAAATAGAGTGTTGAACTAGTATAAAACCAGTAAGAAGCTCATTGTGCTCGGGGGTGAGCTTTACCAAGTATAAACTGCACTGATTCTAGGTTAACTTTAGGTGCATGGTGCATTTCCTGGTTTCTAATTTAGCAAGACAAAGATTGAAAATAAACAATAACAAAGAATCTAAATGTATTTTTCACGAACGGACCTCAGTAACCTGAGAACAAATAGATTCCTTTTGGTTTTTAAATTAAATCTTTGATCATTACTCTTTGCAAATCATTTTATGAATCCAGACCGGCTTCAGTCAGACAAGAATACATAAGTTGAAATTTTATTTTTTTAACCTGCAAGGCAAAGTTATAATCTGAAACTTGCCTTAGAACGAAGCCCTTCCAGTGGCGAGCTGTCACCGCTGACAGGACTCCCATCTTCACCCGTATTCCTTCTGGGTTCACGGACTTCAGCTGTGTCACTGGGTGGAGCCGCAATGGCGTCACTCCCGCACATGCGCGAGGGACCCGCCGGTTACGGAACAGGACTTTGAAGGAACAGCCACCCGGGCCGTTCCTTCAGAGTGCATGCGCCGGTGACGTCACCTGCTGCATGTACAGTAAATATCTCCTAAACTATGCATGTTTAGGAGATATTTACAGTATCTATAGGTAACCCTGATTATAGGCTTACCTACTATAGGCAAAATTCTTGTATGGGAGTTTATGCCCACCTTAAAAGCAGAACTAAACTCACCGATTTAAAGGTTTTGCCAAAAAACAGTTACATTCAAGGCATTCTGTTAACGAAATCTGTCACAACTACTTGTGCTCTTAATCAACCTGTCAAGCCACCATATAGCTGATCACATGTGAAGCACCATGGCAAATGCAGATCAAACAGAGGCTAAGATGGCAGCTTGCTTGGCTGTCAAGGATAAAAGGGTTTAGTTCAGCTTTAACATTTGCCAAAACATGACCGACTGTCTGCACTGGCTACTATTGCATATGATAAAAGACGAAGTGGCAGTCTGGTCTCACCACATTTACTACACCAATACTGATACTGGGGGTTAATTTACTAAAACTGGAGAGTGCAAAATCTGGCGCAGCTGTGCATGGTAGCTAATTAGCTTTCTAACTTCAGGTTGTTCAATTAAGCTTTGACAATAAAACCTGGAAGCTGGTTTCTATGCAGAGCTGCACCAGATTTTGCACTCTCCAATTTTAGTGAATCAATCCCGTGTGGAAATGGCTGTGGACCCAATGCAGATTTACCATAATATACAGACAGCTGAAATCCCCTCACCATGTTCCTCCAGATCTTTGAACACGGGATTTAAGTCAGAGGCAAGGTCTTTGGCAGAACACAGCAAGTGGCAGAATTTCATGACAGGGATGTGGTGAAGTGCAGAACTTAGAACCATGCTTAAAGACAAATCTCCATCTTCTGTCTGGTCCGGGATGCTTAACAGCTGTAAAAAAAAAAACAAAAAAAAACATAGTGACTATTAGAATGCTGGGGTTGACAAGTGAATACATGCCCATAAAAATATTGACTGTCACAGTCCAGTTAATTCCCCCTATAAGGGTTCATTCACACCAAATGCAGTTATAGCTATTCGACCACAAAATGCCTTGTCACATGTGTGCCCAATTCACACAACTGCACTGCATTAATACGCGTGAAAAATAATACTGGGTGCAAAACTTTTCAGTGCAGGGCAAGGCAGTCAATTGAACTTAACCAAATGTCTATGTGACATTTCAATAAAGTTTGTTTAAAAAAAAAGTGAACAGAGTGATGCAGCAAGATTGGTGCTGGATCGCACTGCATACCAGGCCCTGCATTGTTACGCAGATGCTGAATTAGCTCTAATGCCCCGTACACACGGTCGGATTTTCCGATGGAAAATGTCCGATCGGAGCGTGTTGTCGGAAATTCCGACCGTGTGTGGGCTCCATCGGACATTTTCCATCGGATTTTCCGACACACAAAGTTGGAGAGCAGGATATAAAATTTTCCCACAACAAAATCCGTTGTCGGAAATTCCGATCGTGTGTACACAAATCCGACGGACAAAGTGCCACGCATGCTCAGAATAAATAAAGAGATGAAAGCTATTGGCCACTGCCCCGTTTATAGTCCCGACGTACGTGTTTTACGTCACCGCGTTTAGAACGATCGGATTTTCCGACAACTTTGTGTGACTGTGTGTATGCAAGACAAGTTTGAGCCAATATCTGTCGGAAAAAATCCTAGGATTTTGTTGTCGGAATGTCCGAACAAAGTCCGACCGTGTGTACGGGGCATAAGAGTAGAGAATTCAGTGGGAGGCTGTTGACATCAATTCAGATTTCCCAGTATGGTCATCATATAAAGTCAGTGTAAACAGATTGTTTAGCTTAACAGATTGAGGGCACCAAATGAAGGTCAGAACTCTTATTTGATGTGTTATTCTATTCATACTAACATACTAATATCCCCAGCACACCCTCTTTTCTTCATGAAGGATGTTTATTTCCATTGATATGATCAGTGCAAAAAAATGTTTTGAGATTGCACCCCAGGGATTGTAGTGTCTGTGTGTATAGACACTAAAATATGAATCACAAAAAAAATCCAGCAGGGCTCAAGTTATATTGCTGGTCTGTCACCAAACGGTTTACATTATATATGAAAAACAAGCCACCAATATTAAGGCTCAAAATAAAACACAGAAAAAAAAAAAAAAAAAAATCACGATAATTGATCATGTTAGAATTTCTTAAAAATGACATACAAAGGAAAGCTATAAATGGAGATATGAAGAAAAAAAGTTTGAGAAGTTAAAGTGGTTCTAAAAAGGTAGAAGGTTTTTAACCTTAAAGCAGAGTTTCTCCCAAAAGTGGAACTTCTGCTTATTCGTCCCCCCCCCCTCCTTCCCCCGGTGCCACATTTGGCATCTTTCAGGGGGGAGGGGGGGAACAGGGACCTGTTTTTGACAGGTCCTCTTCCCAACAATAAAGGTAAACAGGACAAATAGAAAATGGGAAATCTCCTTAAAGTGGTTGTTAAGCCACTCTAACATCTATATACTATCCGCGCTGTCTCCTAATGCTGTGTGCCCATGTGTGTCATTTATTAAAAAAAAAAAATGCAGTATATACCCCAATTTCAGAGCATCTCCCAGCGCTCACGTGACTGACCAGTCGGCTCTCAGCAGGGCACACAGCATTAGGAGACAGCGCAGATAGTATACAAATGTAGATTGGGGGGGGGGGGCACTATCACTAGCTGACAGGCGGGGAGGGGGGAGGAGGACAGAGGGAGACACAGGAGAGACAGCGAGATGACGGAGGGACCTATAAACTGACCACGGTGTCAGGGCTCAGCAGCCATGATGAACTATGGTGAGTTTACAGAGGGGAGGTTAGAAACTGGCAGGATCAGCCAGGTATTTCAGGGGGCCAAATTACACAGCACAGGCACTGTGTCATATAACATGCTTTAAGGGGACTGACTGGGAGTACAGAGAGATCGCTGCTCCTGATCACTAGGAACAGCTCATCTCTCTCTTCCCCCCTATTAGGCAGATCCCGTTCTGCCTCTCTTCACAGCAATCATGGGTGGCTGGCGGTGGTCCGCTGGACCCGCAGGCGAGCTACGGCGGCGCGTGCCCACAGTACCACATGCACAGACTGACGTACAGGTACATCAGTTTGCGCAGCTGAGCCGCCTTGCTGCAGAATATATGTGGAAGGGGGTCGGCAAGTGGTTAATGGTGGCTTCACCTCCCTCTTAGTCTAAGACACAGGCTGGAGAGGCGTGAAACCGCTTGTGACTGGCAGAAATCCACCCACACCATGTTATTGCTAAAAAATAATAAAGATTTGATTTCAAATATATATTTGTGTACAAATTTAAAACAGTTTATTTATATTATTTATTTATTTTACTCTGAATCCCAAAGGCTGTTTTTTATTTTATTTTGTGACCAGCAGCAGAGTGCTAGAAGCTCCTCCTGCTTAGGTTTCCCTGCAGACAGGCTGGGTTATGTTACAGCTGTATATCAATTAGGAAAAAGGTACTTTTTTTTTTTTTTTTTTTTTATAATTACAGTGCCATCATCCACATACAGAAATAAAAGGGATAATGTAAATTAAACAGTGTGTGTTTAGTATCACTTTAAGGTTAAAAACCTTCTGCAAGCAGCTTCCCAGCCCCTCCTCATATTTACCTAAGCTTGATCTCGATCCAGTGATGTGCACAAGAGCCAAGGCTCTCTCCTCTCTCTCTCTTCATTGGCTCAGACATAGCAGCATGACCATTGGCCAGTGGAGGAGGAAGCGGGTGGGCAGGGTTGAGCCACACTCTGTGTGTCTTATAGACAGAGCCAGCTCGGGAGCAAGCAGGCATGAGTGCCCCCATAGCAAGCAGTTTGCTTTGGGAGCACTCGGCAGGGGGGAAGAGCCTTGAGCGCCGTTGGGGGACCCAAGAAGAGGAGGATCGGGGCTGCTCTGTGCAAAACCATTACACAAAGCAGGCAAGTATGACATGTTTTTTCAAACAATTTCATTAAAAGGGTTTTACCCAGCAAAGGTTTAGAAAACTGCTTCAAATGGTTGTAACACATTGTAACATTATCAGAAAACAATTCAGAGGATTTATAAAAACTGAAGCAAAAAGGAGAGCAACTGACCACACAAATCAATCAGGTGGAATCTTCGAATAAAAAACACAAGAAGTCTCCATTTTTGCAACAGTTTTCTCTGCTCCAGCTGTTACAAATAGGCCTCATAAATGCTTTAAATGATAAACATATACCTCTTTCACTAGGTCACTCAAGGCTTCATCTTCAGATGCCATTGAACCCAGGTGCTCACACTGTCGAAATGCTTGTGCAATTAATGAGCTGTGGTGAATCAAAATTTCAGCGACCTCACTTTCTCTATTCAATACTGCCATCAGAAAAAAACAAAAAAAAACAAAAAAAAACAAAAACACAGGTGAAGCATAGAAAATAGCAGAAAGAGTAAACAAAACTTCTGACTTTACTAGCTTCTATATATCGGTAATGCATCTAAAGCAGGGAACAGCATTTTCTGCAGTGCAGTGGCCTGAGGGGGAAGTATATAACTCAAGGGCTGCTGCCTTCTATTATACTTAAATTAGTGAAAATTGCATGTTTGAACTGAAGTCCACTGTTTGTCATATATTGTTGTAGAGTTATTTTGTCTGTGATTCTACTGGAGAGATGTTCCCTCACATCTAGAGCTGCACGATTCTGGGAAAAATGAGAATCACAATTTTTTTGCTTAGAATAAAGATCACAATTCTCGTGGCGTAACATAATTTTTCACATTAAACAAAAAAAAAAAAAAAAAGAATTGAGTTAACTTTACTGTTACGTTTTTTTTAATTAAAGCGTATTTTTTTCCAAAAAAGTTGCATTTGAAAGACCGCTGCGCAAATATCGTCCTGGTGCCTGGGCTACACTGCAGCACAGGTCTTGTCTGGATTCTGTCTCCCCATGTGCCCCCCCCCCCCCTCCTGCGGGTGCGCAAACTAAGAGGTCAGGCTGGCCAGTAATTGAGGCTGCAGCTTTGCGGCCTACTGAAGCAGAATACAGTGCTCGCTATCTTGACTGTGGGCATTGCCCTTTACAAGGCTTACATTTGTCAGGGAACCGGTGCCCTCCTCTAGTGGGCAGTGCTGTGACAAGCAGCCACTAACTGCACAGAGGGCTTCCCTTGCCAGTTTTTGCATTCTCTTCTGTTTCTTCCTGTCCTGCCACGGCCACACAGCCCAAGGTGGCATGAGAATACCCCGGTCACTGGATTTCCCATTGCCTCCACCTTGCTGCACCATCTTTCCCTAGTTTGCTGCTGCCTAACACATGCATACGGTGGTCAGGTGATGGACAGCCTGATGGTGCCTTTCTGCCTTGGGCCCGTGTGCTACTGGGGATGGTCCACATGCCTTCCGCTGCGTAAAGCACCCTCACGCGTGCCCCTGCTAGGTATTTTGGGCTATGCTTTCCCATCTGCGGGCCCAGGATCAGCATAGCGGGAGCTGCAGGGTAGAGGGGAGGGAGGAGAGCTGACTCAGAAGCGATGTGTACGACGTCTCTCCTGGATCCCTGTTGAGTTTCCCTGGCCAGCATGGTCAGGAAAGAATGTAATGCAGTGCGATCTACACTGCATTACATTCAGTGGAGCACAGGGGGAGACATGCACATATACAAACCTAAATGCACGCGTTGGAACGCCTACACAATAAAACTTTGATTGCAATACACGTTACATAATACTGCGCACAGACTGGTATATAACTATTTTAGCTGGCTCCTAGACAGGGCACATTTGTCAAGCCCTGTTCTAACCCTTCCATACGCCACTGAAAATGTATCCCTTTCCCTGCTGAAGAGATTTCCCATAATTTCCTGTCCTGACAAGAAGTCAGGGGTGAGGTTCCCCACAGCAATAAAAACCTAAAAAAAAAAAAAACTTGGTAAAAAGACATTTCTGATTTCACCCCAAAAATCCAAAATTGAGTAAAAATGTTGGCTATAGATGAAAGTAAATCAGTTCATACAAGAACTGAACGACAAGTATTTATTAATATATTGAAGGTACAGTTAAAGTTAGCCAGTGTTTGCAAAGGGGCAAGCGCTCACGAAGTGGTAAAATTCAAAACTTATCCCCTATATGTACCCTTTTTTTCATTTTTAAAGTGAGCGTGCCCTTTAGTGTGTGTGTGTGTGTGTGTGTGTGTGTGTGTGTGTGTGTGTGTGTGTGTGTGTGTGTGTGTGTGTGTGTGTGTGTGTGTGTGTGTGTGTGTGTGTGTGTGTGTGTGTGTGTGTGTGTGTGTGTGTCTCTGAAATCTTCATACCGCTTTGGAAAAAGACATCGGCTCCCGGCTCTTTACGGATCTCATCCATTAGAGACCTCACAGCTGAGCTCAGTTCTTCCATGGATAAAAGTAACTGCCAGACAGCCATTGCAGGCAAGGTTTGCTCCTCAAAGACTGTAGATATCATAACACTGAAAATGCGAGTGTTGCAGTTTTTCCTGACAATCTGCTCCATCACCTAGAAAGAAATTGTAAAAATAAATAAATAAATACAATATTTACATTTTTTTATTTATAAAATCATCTTAAGACTGAACACACCGATGTGCCAATTCTTCTTCACTGTCCAATTAGCAGGTGGGGGGCTCTAAGGCCTCATGCACGCAAGCATATGAATTTATGCTACAAATATGCAGCATTTTTTCTGCCAGAACTTGGTAGAAAAAAAAGGTCTCTGATGCCACATATGTACATGCATTTATGCGCATATAGCGTTGAGCGTAAATGCATTCTACTGGCCACATATTGGCATAAAATACACTGATAAACTTTGCTCCGAAAGCATGGCTTTGTGTATTTTTTTCTTACACCCCTGAACACTGCTCTAAAATATGCCTGTAAACAAAACAATGTGCATATGCACATTAGATAACCTAGAGCCTCATTCAGAGGTGTAAAAAACAAAATGCCAGACATCTCCAATAGTGGCATCTTTTCTGTCCATGTGCATGAGGCCCAAGGCAAGCCATAGATCATTCAATTTTCTTTCCTTCCACTATGGGTGGAAGGAAAGAAAATTGCTAAATTCCCCCATCAACACAATCAGTGTCGATGGCGGAATCCCTCCTGCAGCACTGTTGTGTTCTGCCTCCAGGGAGCATTCCCGGCCAGTAGAACACAAGGATTACATCTAGTGGCTATAGCCACCGACAGTAATTGCATGTAAAGAAATCCAAAAGGCTGGTTGTACCCAAGTCAATCGATGGATCAACTTGGATACAAATCAGCCTGCCCATAGAGGGACCATATTTTGGGCAGTTCCTGCTGAACCGGCCAAGATTTGATCCATCTATGGCTGACGTATGGAAGCAGAACTTTAACAGCAATTACTTCCAACTTCCTCCCAATATTTCACTTATGTAGGAGTACCATTAACATAAATTTAGCATGAGAAGGATGTTGAACTGTGCACACAGAGGATACCTGCAAATTCTAATGCCCTGTACACGCGGTCGCACATTCCGACGACAAAATCCGTCTGATTTTTTCCGGCAGATTTTGGGCCAAACTTGTCTTGCATACACACGGTTGCACAAAGTATGATCGTTCTGAACGCGGTGACGTAAAACACGTATGTGGGGACTATAAACGGGGCAGTAGCCAATAGCTTTCGTCTCTTAATTTATTCTGAGCATGTGTGGCACTTTGTGCGTCGGATTTGTCTACACACAATCGGAATTTAAACGATCGGACTTTGTCGGAAAATTTTATATCCTGCTCTCAAATTTTGTGTGTCGGAAATTCCAACGGAAAACGTCAGATGGAGCCCACACACGATCAGAATTTCCGACAACACAATCCGATAGCATTTTCTCCGTCAGAAAATCTGACCGTGTGTACAGGGCATAAGAGTAACACAGGACATATTCAAGGGGCACATAACAGAAACTTTGAGTTCTGCTTTAGCCACTCGCCGACGGGCTCACGTCGATATACGTTGGCAAAGTGGCACGGGTGCGCAAAACGACGTACCCGTACGTCACTCTGTCACCGGCGGCTAGCAGGCGCGCGCGCCACGGGAGCGTTCCCGCGATCGTGGCACAGAGAGGCAGAAGGGGAGGTACAATGTCGCACGACCGCGCAATTGTCAGTTAAAGTGACGCAGTGCCGTATCGCAAAAAAGGGCTTTTTTCAGGAAGGGGGTAAATCCTTTCAGGGCTGAAGTGGTTAAAGAAAACCCCCTACCAAGAAAAATAGTCTGGGTGGAGGGAGACATAGAAGGACTCTTGGGTATGTTTTTGGGAGATGCACCCAGTCTTGGTTTTTCTCCAGTTTCTGACTGTCCAAAACCCCAAGTGAATTCTGTATTTGTTCTTATGGAGAAAGCACAGGAAGGCACAGCAAACAAAAATACCATATGCTTCCCCCTATACTGGATTATCCTTAGAACATACGAAGAATAATTTTATCCTGGGGGCCTAAAGTGTATCTAAACCCAAGAATAAAAATGTAATACATTGCAGCATATCAGTCTTTAAAGGGATTGTAAAGATGATTTATTTATTTTTTTAAAATAAACATGTTATACTTACCTGTCCTGTGCAAGGGTTCTGCACAGAGCAGCCCCGATCTTCCTATTTAAGGGCCCCCCCCCCCAGAGAGCCACTTTCCATGGGGGCACCTGTGAGGACACGCTCCCGAGTCCTGCTGCTGCGTCCATTGACACAGACATAGCAGGACTCATTGGCTCCCGTGTCACTGGGATTGATAGACAGCAGAGGGAGCCAATGACTACTGTTGTTATCAATCTATCCAACTCGAGACAGTGGCTGGAGCTGCTGGGCTCTTGCTCACCGCTGGAACGATCGGGTACAGGTAAGAAAAAAGGAGGGCTCGGGGGAGCAGCTGCAGCACAGAAGGTTTTTCACCTTAATGCATAGAATTCATTAAAGTGAAAAACCATGAGACTTTACAACTCCGACGGCAGGCAAATATGTATCCTCTCAGCAGGTAGACTTTGGCGCCGAGTGGCCGCATATTTGCGTGCAATGTTGCAGAAGCAGCTGTCCTGAGAGCTGGCGGCTAACAGAAAGCTGCTTGCGATCGGGAGCTTTCCGATCATGTGACCGCCGTGACAGCCAATCACGGCAGTCACGTGATCATAAACCCCGCCCTGCCTCCCAGCATCTGAAATCCCTTCAAGAGCTGGGAGACCCTGGCGCCAAGGGGTTAAGATGTGATGGCTGCATTTGTTTTCTTTTTGGCCTCCCCCCTTTTATTTTCAACTGGTGATCCAGCCAGTAAGTCTGTTTTCGTTCAACTTCCTTTAGCAATCTTCGCTGTCCAGCAAAAGTTGAAATTAGAACATTGAGACAAACTATTTAACACGGAAAAGGGTGCTTATAATGGTCAGGTTTTATTCATGTACGTAAAATCTTTCCCCAAAACAATTTCTGCAACTGCTGAAAAAGTTTTAGCTGGAGTTTGGCTTTAAAGTGGAACCCCCCCCCCCCATCTTTTACAGCAAATGAAGTTGCCATCTTAGCTTCTGTTTGATCTACAGTTGCCATGGTGCTGTACATGTGATCAGTTATGACACTGGCCATTTGATGGCTTGCGTTTGGTTGAATGCACAAGCAAATGCGACAGCTATCATTGATGGCGTGCCTTGAATGTAAACATTTTGGGAAACCGTTAAAACAGTGGGTGTAGTACTGCTTTAATATTTCTTAGTTAAGTCAATCTAAATCTGCTAGTACATCCAACACTACCCTCTCCCCACACTGACAATGCTGCTGTCCAACGGTATCTTTGTTGCACCTCCACAGAATGGAGACACCCTAAGGCAGAAAGTATGTTACTGACCAGGTGAAAATAAAGAAAAAAGACCCGAAAAACAAAAATGAATGTAGCCACATTAATGACTGGCAAGCTGCAATATATTAAATGTTTTTGGGTTTAGATATGCTATAAGCAGCTCAGCAGAAAAAGCCAAGCTCATCCTGCTACAAGCACAGAAGGAGTGGGGAAAGATCACCACACAAAGAAAGAAAATATTGTTGATATGGCCTTGAACAAAAAGTCTATTCTGGAATATGTGGGCTTCTAGGGTCAGCATATGTGTGCTTCAGAAGAACCAAAATAAAACACAAGGTTAAAGAGGAAGTAAACCCTGGTCGGTTTTTCTTCCTCTTTATTTCCCTGCAAAGGTAAAGCATAATGGGCTACTATTTTGTGTCACTTACCTTAAACCGAAGCCTGCGATGTCACTGCTGTCCCCATTAGCAGCGAGCGTCCATCTTCACCCCTCTGCCTTCCGGGGCCGCAAACTCCGGCTCTGTGACTGGCCGGAGTCGCGGGAGCCGCCAGTCACGGCATGACCCCTATTAGAAACGGCAGGATGTGCCCCTTCTAAAGTGCGCATGCGCCATAGACATCGGCATATGCGCCGTAGTCATCGGCGCTCGGCTTTTTAGTAAATATCTCCTAAACCGTGGAGGTTTAGGAGATATTTCAAGCACCTACAGGTAAGCCTTAATATAGGCTTACCTGTAGGTAAAAGTAGTTGTACAGGGTGTACAACCACTTTAAACACTTGCATCCAATATCCCTCTGCGTCACACTTCACATTGACTTGGATGAAAGATCAAAACCAAAGCAACATGAAGCATCACAAAAGCAGCAACACACACAAGTGTCCACAGCTCCATGCAGTGGCGAAACTACCAGGATCACAAAGGTCGCACTTGCAACTGGGCTCTGGCGTTCCGCCACCGTGGGGGGAGGCCCAAGACAGCAGGAAGGGGCCTGCTGAAGAACATGTGAAAGGGTCCCACTGGGGACCACAAGGCTAGGTTCACACCGCTATGATCCCAAAGTAGTGTGACTTGCTTGCAATTTCCTTGCCACTTTTGTGATTTAACATTGTAGTCTATGGCACTCAAATTGCACCAAAGTCACAGAAAAGTAGTGGAAAAACCTCGTTTTTGTCTGCAAATTGAGTCGCAATGATTAAGAGGGCACCCACTGAAATGAATATGTTCTGCAGCAGTGTGAACCAGGGCTTATAAAGGGCCCCGTGACTGGAGTAAAGAACCCTGGGACCGATGGATAGGGCCCCGGCGGTCAGGGGGGGCCCCTTCATAGGTTTTTTGCACCAGGGCCCTTAATGTTCTAGTTACATCACTGGGTCTGCGTAAACCAAAAATTCAAACAAGCCATTTCCAGATCCTTCAAAAATGATTTATAAACAGCTATAAAAAGCAAAAAAAAAAAAAAAAAAAAAAAAAAAAAATATTGGTGTACATTAGTTTTAAAAAAAACAAAAAGCACAGTGCTGCAAATAGAAAATAGAGGCTCACCTCTTTCTCGCCATCTGTTAAATGCGATGCTGTTGAAATGCCACCGAGTATGATGTCAGCATCGTTCACCACTTCTGAAAAATTCTCCTGATATTGTTTCAGCAACTCCGCTCCGTAATCAGCTGTGCTCAGCTTGCCTGCACCAGAGGAAGAGGAATATTTTCCATCTGTTTATTATGCTGCCAGATAAGAGACTTTGGGCCAGACATGCAAAAAATCACGCATTGGGTTTTTCACACTACTCCAGCATTTACAATTCACACAGAAGTTTTTTTCATATTGGTAGAAACAGCAAATGTGAAGTTACTGTAAATTTTGCACACAATCGCAAACTGTAAACATCTGTCCTGGACAGCCAATACATGACTTTGTAAACCCCCCCCCTCCCGATTCCCTACTGCATACAGTCTAAAGAGCACTGAGAGAAAACAATAACCTGCCAGTAGGTTTGTAGGGCATGGAAGGAAACCGCAACACACACAGGGAACAAACATGAGGGGAACATACTACCTCCATGTCCAATTAACATACCCAGAGAAACTGATGCCAGCCCACACTGCTAAACCACTGTACTGCTCTGTGGATGGCCGCATGCATATATTCACCACTGCCCAGATCAGCTGAAACATTTGTTGCTAAAAGGCAAAAACATTTTTTCTAGGCTTGTTTTATACCTTTGAAGTTGGACTTTTTGCTGTGTGGCTCCAGTAGATCGAGCAATGAGTGGAGGTCAGGAAATGCTTCTCGGACAGCTTGAAGAAGCTTGATGAGACTGTCAGGGCTCAGGGTTTTGGTTTCTGATGCCTTCCTTAACAGTTTATCCATAGCTTCCTTATGTGACCCACCTTCACAGCAATCAATGATCACCTATCAATATAATTAATGTTACACAAGAGCCACCAGGAGGGGAAAAAAAAAAAAAAAACAATAACAAAAACACACTCACACACTACTTTTCTCAAACTGCACACAAAGATATATTTTTTTTTTTTGCACAAATGAGGTAAGAGAATTTAAAGTGACTCACCTAAAGCTAAGCTTCAGCCTTAGTGATATTAAACCCACTGCCTCTATTTTTGTTTGATATTTTATATTTATGATTATATTAGTATTATACCTGGATACCTCTCACAGTATTAAAAAAAAAAAAAAAAAAAAATTGAAATACCTTTTTAAAGGATAAGTTCAGGATAAGTTCATGTTTCACCCATTTTTAGGGTGTAACGAGTAACAAGTTCCAGCATCTGCACCTTCTCACCCCCCCCAATCCCCTTTCCCTGTGACAGCACCACCCACACGGCCACATCATTCATTCACAGTTTCCTGTGAATAAATGCCTACAAGTACCGTCTGCCATTGCAGCTGACGGCTTGTAGTTTCTCAATGAACTACAAGGGTGCTGATGAGCGCTCTTCTAGTCCATTGGTCTTTCTGCACTCAAGTAACTGCCTGCTCGTTTGTATGAGTCTGCAGGAGCCTGAGAGTGCAATGCTCTGCAGGATCCTTAGAAAAAAAAAAAAATTAAAAAAATAAAATAACGAATGCACTTTTTTTTTACCTGCAAGAAAATGTGCATTTATTTATGACGTCCTCCCAGAACAGAAGTGCTCCCGCTAGGCCATCATTTTACTATAGGCCGCGCAGGTAGGTGTTAATATGATTTGATGCATATGTACACAGGCATAAATATATTTAAATCTTCCTAAAAAAAAAAGCCATTGTAAAAACCTTTTTTTCAATTGTGGTAAGAAAGTCGTCCTCTGCTGTATCTAGGCACTCAATGATTGGGCTGAGCTCTGTAATACACTGGATCAGCTCTTCTCTTCGTTCCATCAGAAGATCAAATAAAGTCTTTTCTTTTTCCACCAGTGCCGGAGGTCCTGTGACGACAAGACGATAAGGCATTTATAAAGGTTGTGCAAACCAAAAGATTTGTAGTTTCTGTGCTTGAGGGCCCAGGTTTTGTGTTATTGTGAATAGCATCCACCCCAATGCACTATCAAAATGCATGTGGGCTGAAACTCACACAGCATTCTTTGTGGTTCACTGCATGAAAATGCAAACAGCATCTATTTTTCATGAACTGAGGTGTGTTGCAGTCCCTTCAGTTTTCAAGAACTGTCTGATGATGATGCAGCACACCCCAACATACAAATACATATGTGCTGTAGTGCATTGCATTGTGCTATGCTGCAGCATGCTGTGCTAAAATGCAGACATACTGCATTGCATCACAGGGCACCGTGTCAAATCGCATGGCACCATACAGCAACGCAGCACATCGCGGTGAATGAAGTGTACGTTTTCTATATTTCAGATAATGTCTGCATGAAGAAAAAAAAAAATCCGGACAGTGGAAGTTCCATTTTTGGGTGGAACTCTGCTTTAAGTAGATCCTGCTTTATTCTTTTATTTAATCCACTTAGCGACCGCAATAAGTATATATACTTTGCAGTTTTCAAGTGGTTTATAAGGATTATGGCTGAAGATATCAGCCATAACCCCGGTATTGTTTTTTTACAGGTGGGGGCTGTCTTTCTCATGAAAGCAGTTGTGCCCACCTCAATCTCACCGGTGGTTCTCAGGCTTTGTAATGGGAATAAAAGTGATAAAAAAAAAAAAAAAAAAAAAAAAAATCGTATAGCAACCCTATCCCTCTGTCCTCACGCGCAGAAGTGAACGCATACATAAGTCACGCACGCAAATGTAAACAGTATTCACACCACACATGTGAGGTATCGCCGCAAATGTTAAAGTGAGAGCAATAATTCTAGAGCTAGGCCTCCTCTGTAACTCTAAACATGTAACCTGTAAAGGTGTTTAAAGCGTCGCCTAAGGAGTTTTTAAGTACCATAGTTTGTTGCCATTGCATGAGCATGCACAATTTTAAAGTGTGTCATGTTAGGTATCTATTTACTCGTACTATTTACACGCATTTTTCACAATTTAGAAAAAAAATTAGGGTAAATATTGTGGGTTTTTTATTTTTTTTATGCATTAACCACTTCAGCCCCGGAAGATTTGGCTGAATGACCAGGCCATTTTTTGCGATTCGGCACTGTGTCGCTTTAACTGACAATTGCGTGGTCGTGCGACACTACACCCAAACAAAATTGACATCCTTTTTTTCCCCACAAATAGAGCTTTCTTTTGGTGGTAATTGATCGCCTCTGCGTTTTTTATTTTTTGCACTATAAACAAAAAAATAGCGACAATTTTGAAAAAAAAAAAAAAACAACATTTTGTACTTTTTGCTATAATAAATATTCCCTTTTTCTAAAAAAAAAAAAAAGAAGAAGGGGGATATTATAGCAAAAAGTACAAAATATTGTGTTTTTTTTTTTTTTAGAAAAGCAAATCAAATTTTTTCTCAGTTTAGGCCGATATGTATTCTTCTACAAAAAAAAATTGCAATAAGCGTATATTGATTGGTTGGCGCAAAAGTTATAGTTTTTACTAGTAATGGCAGCGATCTGCGATTTTTATAGGGACGGCGACATTATGGCGGACACATCGGACACATTTTTGGGACCATTGGCATTTATACAGCGTTCAGTGCTATAAAAATGCACTGATTACTGTAAAAATGTCACGGACAGAGAAGGGGTTAGCACTAGGGGGCGATCAAGGAGTTAACTGTGTTCCCTGCTACATGTTTCTAACTCCAGGGGGAGGGAACTGACTATAGGAAATGACAGATCATGGTTCCTAGCCCTTAGGAACACACGATCTTTCTCTCCTCACAGAGCAGAACAGGGATTTGTGCGTTTACACACACTTCAGTGTTCTGCCTCTCGTGCCCGCGATCGCTCGTGGCCGGCGGTCATCGCGGTTCAAGTGTATTTTTTCCAAAACAAGCTGTGTTTGCAAAACCGCTGCGCAAATACTGTGTGACATAAAAGTGTGCAACAATTACCATTTTATTCCCTAGGGTCTCTGCTAAAAAATAAAAAATGTATAACATTTGGGGTTATAAGTAATTTTCTAGAAAAAAATACTGATTAAAAGGGCCCCAAAAAAAAAGCCTGGTCCTAATGTGGTTAAAGTGATGGTAAAAGATTCATAAAAAAAAAAAAAAAAAAAAAAACACAACAAATACTTTCTGCCTCTGTGCAAGGGTTTTGCACAGAGTTGCCCCGATCCTCCTTTTCTGGGGTCCCCCCGTAGCGCTCCTGGCTTCTCCTCTTTAAGTGCCCCCTCGGAGAGCCGCACTCCAAGGGGGCACTCGTGTGGGCGTGCTCCCGAGTCCTGCTGCTCCGTCTATTGAAACAGACAGCAGGACTCGGCCCTGCCCCTCGGCTCCCGTGTCACTGGATTTGATTGACAGCAGCTGGAGCCAATGGCTTATGCTGCTATCAATCTATCCAATGAAGACCCGAGACAGCAGCTGGAGCTGCTGTGCTCCTCCCCATCGCTGGAACAATCGGGCTCAGGTGGGGGGTGGTACTGCAGCACAAAAGGTTTTTCCTCTTACTGCATAGAATGCAGTAAGGGGAACATCCCTAAAGGGTTTACAACCCCTTTAAAATTCTCTCCAACCACATAAATGTATCCTAAACCATAGAGATAATTTTTAGTGGGATTTCCCTGAGACCTGAAAACTTTTTCAAGGGGTGGGGCTAATACATATATAAGACTGGGCTAATAGAAAATACAGGTAAAAAAAAAAAAAAAAAAATCTATATAATACACTAGCAGGCTTAGACGTGAGCTTCCTTTTACCTGTATCTACAGTTACTTCCTCCACAGGATCTTCGGATTTTGGCTCTTTTTCAAGCAGTGCTTCATTCACACTTGGATTGGTGTCCCGGCACAACTTCAGCAAAGCCAGAACAGTCTCAACCACAATGCTTTGCCCATCTTTAACCTTTTCCAGAAGTTTGGCAAACGTTGAACTCCCCTCTTCAGCTTGGCAACATTCTACTACAACCTGAAGAGGAACACAGGCAATGGCGTTAAAAAATACCATATATTTGGAGATAGATCGATACTGCTGATTTGGACAACTCCGTACCATAATTAAAATGTGCGAATACCAGAATGGCTCATGAAGTTTGAAGCGATATTGAAGTCTTGTTTTTTTTTTTTTCCCCTTTTAAAATAACAAACATGTTATACTTACCTGCTCTGTGTAATGGTTTTGCAAAAAGCAGCCCGGATCCTCCTCCTCTTGTCTCCCCTACCAGCACTCCTGGCTCCTCCCTCATGCCCCCACAGCAAGCAGCTTGCTGTGGGGGCACCCAAGCAGGCACACACCCCCGAAGTACTTATTTTCTGTCTGCTTCTTATCAGCACATGAACAGATGGACTCCTTGTTCTGCTTCTTCCTCTCACACTTCAGCCCTTCTATACTGGGAGTGCAAGAGGCTGATACCAAGTCAAATTCAGATACTTACATTAAAAATGGATAGACAAATACAAGGGTTGGAACAACTCCAGTCCTAGCGCTCAAAGGATAGCAAGAAAAGAGTAGAAATGAATCCGCTATATATAAATCAAATACAAGCTGCTGTTATGAAAGGAAAATGCACAGATGAAACCAAAATATACTCTTAAAAAAAGATTGTATTAACAGCGCTACTGAAATTACACAAAAATACTCAAAAGGTTGAGGGTGATGAACTCGGTAATACTACAATCTCGAATGAACGAGGATAAATATAAAATAGTAATATAACAGAGTTCAATGTAGTGGCATAAGAACTAAAAGTCCCTATATAATAATTCAGAAAAATACCAGCAATAGCACATAATATAGCAGAGGTGGTATAAGAGACACTAGTGACAACTGCATAAACTCAAGATTTTCTTATAAACAGTTCATTGCATGCAGCAAACAGTTGAGATAAAGGATTAGATTCTTTCTGGAGTGCACTTTTCCATTTCCAGGCTACAAACAAGTTGTCAGGTGGCGTGCATGCAACTCCATTGTCAGTCTGTTATATCAGAGGCGGACACCCCCTGTACAGACATGCAGAAGAATGACTGACAGATGTTCCGGTGTTCTGCCGAGAAAGTCTCCCCGGCGGATAAGGACCCCCCTGTACAGGCGCAGCGCTTGCGCAGTACAAACGACTTAGGAGCCGCCAAAAATAACCAAAGCTGAAAACCTTCAATCAGCTGTACACGCCACCTGCGCCCTGGGTCCAGGTTCAAGCCCCACCATCCAAGTGGACCTAGAGGTAGAATAAAAAAGTGGCGAGCGAAGCGAGGCCGTGCCCGAAGCGTGGCGAGCGAAGCGAGCCCGCGAGGGGCCCTCTTACAGGCGCCGTGTACAGCTGATTTACAACTATTCGGCTTTGGCTATTTCCGCCGGCTCGCACTGCGCAAGCGCTGCGCCTGCGCAGTACAGGGGGGTCCTTATCCACCGAGGGGAACTTTCTCGGCAGAACACTGGCCTATCTGTACAACTGTGACCAGACCCTGCTCTGCTCTCCAGCTACAACCTGCAGCTTATTGCAATCACACCAACACTTAACACAAGAGCATGCATTCCTTCACACATCAAAGTAAACAGCAACAAGGAAATACAGGAATGGAAGAAGCATGTCCAGCCACCTGAACTTAGCATGCATTATTTCAAAAACATGGAACATGACTGGCTGCTTTGGATAACAAGCAGTGGTTCTAAAAGGCAGAAGGTATTTTATCGTAATGTATTCAGATAAAAAAAACCTTGTGTGCAGCAGCCTCCCCAGCATCCCTAATAATTACCCGAGCCCCATCTCAATCCAGCGATGTTGCATGAGAGACTCGGCTTCCCGGAACTCTCCCTCCTCATTGGCTGAGACAGCAGCGAAGCACCATTGGCTCCCGCTGCTGTCAAAGTCAGTGAGTCAATGAGGAGAGAGAGGGAGGGGGCCAGGGTTCTGTGTCTGAATGGACACAGGGAGCTGCGGCTCGGGTGCCCCCATAGCAAGCCGCTTGCTGTGGAGGCACTCAAAAGGAGGGAGGGGCCAGGAATGCCGAAGAGGAACCCAAGAAGAGGAGGATCTGGGCTGCTCTGTGCAAAACCACTGCATAGAGCAGGCAAGTATAATATTTAATTTTTAACAAGAAAAAAAAAAAAGAAGGAGACTTTAGTATCACTTTAATGGATTCCTAAGGAAAAAAAAAAAAAAAAAAAAAAAAGGGGGTTTTAGGCATCAATATTCCCCCCCCTTCAACCCAACCACCCCTTTTACTTACCTGAGCTCTCATTTAATTCAGTGCTGTGCCCGTCTGCAGCTCTTCTCTCCCCTCACTTCTTGATTTCACAGGCTTTGTTGAGGCAGCGGAAGCCAGTGGCTCCTGCTGCTGTCAATCAAAGCCAGTGGCGAGGGAGAAGGGGGGCGGGGCCAAACTCTGCTGTCTGTGTCAATAGACGCAGACAGCGAGGCTTAAGAGGGGGCCTGCATGAATCTATGGAGGCACTCTGCGCAGGGGAGAAGCCAGGAGCACCAACGGGGGACCTGAGAAGAGGAGGTTCAGGGCCGCTCTGTGCGATTTTATTGAGCACATAAGTATAAGGCCTCAGGCATACTGGACGTTGTAAAACCGACAGTAGCATTAGGTGTAGAACGAGTTCAACAGTGTTTATGCAGTAGCGTTTTACAGCGTTTTTTTAGCTGTTGCATCTTTTAGCTTTTTTAGCAAAACTATACTCCCACAAAAGCTTATGGCTCAAAAACGCTAATAAACATATAATAGCCACGTTTTTCAGTTTTTAACAGAGTTAGAGCATTTTTACAGCTGAAAAACTTAAAACCACTAATTCTGGGTCTTTTTTCCAGCCAGAAAACGCTGATAAACAGCCTGTGTGTGCATGGACACATAGGATAACATGCTGGCTGCATAAAAAAAATGCCTGAAGCCAGAAACAGCGGCTGTAAAAATGTCCAGTGTGCATGAGGCCATAACCTGTTTATTTAAAACAAAAAGCATTTACAATCACTAGAGATGCACCAAAACATTTCGGCCGAAAATGGTGTTATCGGCAGCATGCCGATAAGAGAAAGATGCTTTCTTTCTGTGTTTCCAATGCATTTGAACTGGGAGGCGCGTTTTTTGTTTTGTTTTTTAACTGACCAAAAATGCACCAAGCTGGATTTTTAACACCACAATGGAAGCCCAACAGACCAGTGTGCATACACAGAATTTAAAGGGATACATTTTTCTTAAAATGTTCTTGTGCTAAAGGTGCCAATAATGGCTGACAATACATTCATATTCATTTAAATTGATGATATTAATTAAAAAGTCGGTTTTCGGCCAAGTGCATCTCGCATTTTCAGTTTCGGTACCAAAATTTCCATTCGGTGCACCTCCAACAATCACTTAACCTTGTTACTACTTATTTTTGTTACATTTTTCCTGGCAACTGCAGACAGGTCCCCCCCCCCCGCCTTCTTCCTGTAATAGTACACTCACCTGTTTTTCGGTCTCTTTGATATCTTCACACTTGTTTAGATTTTCAAGAACACTTTGGGGGTCTGAGAGTGCTTCGCTGAAGATACTCTCATAACGGATAAGAAAATCCAACTCACCCGATGCTTTCTCCAACTCTAAACATAACATACATCAAGAACCATTAACAAAGAACAAGAATAGAAATAAAAAGGCAATTATTCTATTTTTTTTATTAAAAAAATTCATACACATGGATGTTCAGCTCCTATTGCCCCACACCCAGGACATACCGTTTCTTACATTTAGGCAAGCAGCAGGGTTTAAGGATGGCGGTCAGCTCTTTTGAAAAAGCAATCCGAGTGGCTAACTAGCAGCTGGATCGCTAGCACTGGGACACCCGTGCGGCCAGCCGGCGCTTCCTCCAGCTAATCAGAGGTAGAACTGCTCTCTCCGCCTCTGTGATATAGGAAACTGGAAGCGATAAGCATACATCACTTCCGGTTTCCCCGGCACCATTTTTAAAAATGGAAAGCATTTGATCACACTGATCTTGGTGTGATCAAATGCTTTTAAGGGCAGAGGAGCGATTTGGGGTCTTATTGGCCCCAGGTCTCTCCATAAAGAGTACCTGTCACATGGGATTGTTTACATTCCTTGTGACAGCAATAAAAGTGATAAAAAAAATAAATAAAAAATGTAAAGTGTCAGTGCAAAGGCGAACGCATGCATCGGTCTCACTCACACGCAAACGTCCCACCGCGAACATCAGATCATGGACAGTAATTCTAGCACCAGACCTCCTGTGTAAATCTAAAGTGGTAACCTGTAAAAGGCTTTTAAAATGTCACCTATGCATAGTAAAATTTATGTTGTACGCAATTTTTAAGCGTGACATGTTTGGTATCTATTTACTCAGTGTAACATCTTTGAAATATTTTCCATCCTGGCAAAAAAACATTTTATTTTTTTAAATCAGGACAAGTAGATTATCATGAGGGATGATGGATTGGAAGATTGGAAACTGGAACCCCAATTTAGTCCCTTGGACAAATAGTTTTATCAAAAGTTTCCACACCCCTGCTACACACACATTTGTTTAGTACAGTTCTGTTAGTCACCAAATTCAGAAACACTATTGAAGCAAATGAGCTTCAGTGTTTTTGTTTTTTTTTTTAAATCTTTTTTTACATTGTCAAAGCTATGGTCTCTGTATTTACATATCTGATGATAGGGAGAGTAGCACACACCACAAAAATTTTCATGGTTGGCTCTGCTGTGAGGGTTGGAGAAAGGGGCGGTCATAGGTGAATAGGTGCTACAACATGGCACTACTGGAGCATGCAACATCATTTCTAGTCCTGGAGCTGTGCTGTAAAAGCAATTATTTAAAAGAGAAGTACGGGAATTTTTTTACATTTTAGAATTACACTTACCTAGGTGGATGCAGCATCAGTCCAATGCTGCATCTGTCCCCCGCCGGCTCTAAAACACTACTGATCGCTCGGTTCTCAGAGCTCCGCAAGCAGAGAGCCGGTGACTGTCAGTCACCGGCTCTCTGCTCTGCCCCCCCCCCCCTCACTGCAGCGCCCGGCTCAGGCTCTCAGCGGTTCGCTGAGGAAGAGTCGAGTGCCAGGCTAGGCATGTGGGCAGATCCTGACCACATTGTCAGCTCTGCGACTCCCGCTGTCTGTTGAAAAAGGATCACAGGAGTGCAGAATCGTTGTCTGATCTACTCAGCCTAAGAGAACTTACTAAAATGTTACGATGACTGGAAGGCTGAACGTGAACACAGGAGTGCACTCTATTTACCCATAGATAAAGCTGGACCTAAACCCTTCTCATCCCACATCTCAGCTCTAATTGCGATTGCAGGTTAAAATCCTTCATATGCAAAAAAAGGACCTCTAGATGCAATAGCTTTCTCAGTGCTGAGCATCAATACTTAAGTTCTAGGAGTCTGTCCAGCATTCTTCCTGAAAGCAGTGCTGCTAAAGCTGAACTACTCTTGAAAGGGGGGGGGGGGTTTCCCCCCACACTGCAAGGGTTAAATGCATATTTTTGTCCACAGTACTTTTAAATGCAGTTTTACTTACCTTATCCCTCGCTCCTGCGGCTTTCTCTTCTCTGGACCCCCGAAGCTCCTTCTCTTTGGTGCTCCAGCTAACAGTCGCACTTTCAACGTCAAAAAACAAACAATGGAGGACCAGTAGAAGGACCAACATTGTAAGTAAGGGTGGCAAGGGTCTGCCCACAACACTGAGCATTGGAAGGAAGAGGAAAGCCCCAGCTGCCAGGAAGCGAGAGACAAGGTAAGTAAAAAAAAATGATTTTTTTTTTTTTGTTTTTTAAATGGTACCCTAGACAAGACTGAGCTTTCAACCCCTGAGTGTGGGGGTAGTTCCACTGCAAAGGTAGTTTCTCCTGTGGAGTCTCTGTAGGCCAAGAGTGCTCAACCCATGGCCTACAGGCCACCTCCTGCTCTTGGTTAGTGGGTCGGCAAGCCCAGGTTGCAAGATGCCAACCCACCATCCTATAGCCTCAGAGTGGATGGTGCCGGAGGAAGCAAGCGGCTGCGGAGGGAGCAGCATAAGCCGATGCTTCCTCAATAGTGCCGGATCCTGTCTCAGGCAAAGTGCATTTAGTATCACTCCAACGGCGAGCAGAAAGTGAAAGAGAAAAAGTCAGTTAATTAAATAGCACAGTTTAGCAATGGGGATCGTTTTTCAATGGTTATTAGGCTGCTTTCACACTGACCTGCAGATGCAATGTGCTTTCCTGCGGGTTACCTGCACTGAGCCATAGACTTCCATTATATCCTGCGGGTTTGGTGTGCTTTCAGAAAGTGCACCACATCCGCAAGATGTAATAGAAGTCAATGGCTCAGTGCAGCTAAGCTGCAGGAAAGCTGTTGGTGTACTCTGATGCAGGTAAACCACGACGCATCCATGTGAAAGCAGCCTAACAGGGGGCTCAGGACAGTAAGGGCTCGCTCGTTTACATTTGCAGTTTTGGGGGCAATAAAACACCATAGTTCATTGTGGCCCCAGTGACCAGTTACCAAATCACTTAAGTGGCCCTCACTCTTCAAAATGTTGAGCACTCCTGCTGTAGGCAGTAAAACCTGACAGGAGTTCTAATCCTTCTTCACTCTATCCAAAATTAACCAAAAAAAAAAAAGAAGTTTTGTTTATATGCTGTACATTTCTACTGGTTAAAGTGGTTCTAAAGACTCAAGGTTTATTTTAACCTTAATGCATTCTGGGTGCAGTTTCTCTCTGGGGTCCCTCTCTGCTCATTGGCTCACACAGCAGCTGGAGCCATTGGTTCCTGCTGTTGTCAATCAGTCAGTGAGCCAATGAGGGGGGAGGGTGGGCAGACTGAGACGTGCTCTGGAGAGAGAGGGCTCTGGAGCGAGCTTGCTTCAGTGCCCCCATAGCAAGCGGCTTGCTATTGGGGGCACTCAGCAAGGGGGAGGGGCCATGACCACAAGCGGGGGACCCAAAAAAAGGAGGATCTCCGCTGCTCTGTGCAAAATCATTGCACAGAGCAGACAAGTATAACATGTTGTTTTTTTCTTTCCTTTAAAAATAAAGTACTAGTAGTGCATGTTGACAACAAAATGGGTAAAAAAGGATCCCCCACTCACCTAACATGGAAGATAGCTGTTATGGGGTTAGTCATCAGCTGTCCAAAATATCCCGAACAATCAGACTAACTTTACAGCCTGTAACCTCCAATATTTTCACTTATGCTGGACACCTAACTGTGATATAATTCTGTTTGACTGCACTGAAACAGATTAAAAAAAAAAAAACAAAAAAAGAAAGAAAAAAAAAAAAAAAAAACGAATTTAGGTGTTACCTGGCTTATCAAGTCTTCTTTTCTTTGCTGCAGGCTCATTACTCTCCTCGGGTTGGGGCAGCTCACCATCTTGTCCTGAGGACTCTGGGGTCGTTTCAGCACAAGTTTCCCCTAAAGCAGAATCTGTAGTTTCCTCAACTACTGTTTCTGATACGAGCTGATTGGTGGTTTCTTGCTGTACTGGTGGAACACATGGCGATGGTACAGTTTCATCCTTAGCAGGAGGCGGCTCCTTATCCAACCCCTCAGATGTTGGTGCAGAATCTATCTGTGCGGGGCTTGGTGGTCCTTCTACACTTGAAGGCTCCATCACACAATCCACTTTTTCTTTTACACTTTTGGAGCTCTGCTGTGGTTGAAATTGTTCTGTAGTGCCCACAGGAGGCGAAGGATTGATGGTTTGTAGGTTCCCATTAGCGTCCAGCTTCTTAGAAGAAGAAACGGGCTTTGTAACTTTTTCAGCCCCTCGCTTCTCAGGAGCGGAAGCTAAAGACGTCACTCCAGTACTCATAGGCAGTAACATCTTATCAATGGCAAAAGTCTCACTTATGACATTGCTCCTGGGGGCTGCAGGCCTGGCTTCAGGTTTAACTAAGGTTAATGGCTTAACGGAAACATCCTTCACCTTTTGAGTCTGGGTGGAGTGATTCATGAGCTCCGTCAGGAGGTTCTTACAGCTCACAGCAACATCAAACATTTGAAGGCTGTCTGCCACAGTGATAATTTTTGTCAGGTTGTGTTTTCCAGGTGGAAGTTTTCCTGAATACATCATCTCCAGCAGCAGAGAGAATTCTTCTGGCGATACAACGGAGGCATCAATAGATTTCCAGTAAAGACTTAAAGAGGAGACTTGCAGCAGAAAGGACAAGCTTGTGAGCCCGAAAATGCAATGTACCAACGAAAATTGTGCAATCACAAAACTGCTGCTCTTTACACAGAGTGTAGACTTGCTGCAAGAGCTGTCGGCTGTAATTTGGAAGCTCCATTGTTTAAATATAATCTCTATTATATGATGTATTCTTGAGGATACCTAAACAGACAAAAAAAAGAAAAAAAAAATTTAACAGCACATAAAACCTGTTACATTCAAAAATCATACATGTGCTAAATTTAAATAGTTTTGTAATTTTCTGGAGCACTACTAAAGCCTCGTACACACAGTACGAAAATCAGAAGGGGATTGTCGTTTGACAGACTGTTGTCCGAAATTCTTACCGATAGTACGCTCCTTTCAACAATTGTTTTCCAATTTTTCGGCCAACAAATTTTGGATGACAGCCTAGTAAATTTTTGTCAAACGACAGCTCCCCTTTAGATTTTCGGATGGTCAGTACACAAATCCGTCACACAAAAGTCGAAAGTACAAACACGCATGCTCGGAATCAATGCTCACCAAACACGAAATTAGAAGAAGGGGCCCAAAGGGTGGCGCTGAAATTCCTCGTAGTACGTCACTACGTACGTGTTTGTGGCACGACAATTTGTGTAACGTTAGTATGCAAGACAAGATCCTGGCACACGCCCTTTTGACAAAAATCAGACACTTGGTTGTCCCGAAAATCGTACCGTGTGTATGAAACTAACACTCTAAAGCCCCATACACACTATTAGATTTTCTGCAGATTTTTGTCTTCAGATTTACCAAAACCATATAGTGCAAGGGCCTGCCTGATGGCATACAAATTGAAATTGTAAGACCCCTTTCACACTGGGGCGCTTTGCAGGCGCTACCGCGCTAAAAATAGCATCTGCAAAGCGCCCTGAAAGAGCCGCTGCTGTGTCTCCAATGTGGAAGCCCTGAGGGCTTTCACACTGGAGCGGTGCGCTGGCAGGAGGGGGGGGGGGGGGAGGGTAGGGAAGGGAATTGGGGGGAGGGAAGGAGGGTGAAGGAAAGGGTGGGGGGGGAGGAAAGGGTAGGGGGGGGGAGGAAAGGGTAGGGGGGGGGAAGGAAAGGGTAGGGGGGGGAAGGAAAGGGTAGGGGGGGGGAAGGAAAGGGTAGGGGGGGGGGAAGGAAAGGGTAGGGGGGGAGGAGGAAAGGGGAGGAAACAGTAGGGAGGGAGAGAAAAGGGTAGGGGGGGGGAGAGAAAAGGGTAGGGGGGGGAGAGAAAAGGGTAGGGGGGGAGAGAAAAGGGTAGGGGGGGGGAGAAGAAAAGGGTAGGGGGGGGGGGAGGAAAGGGTAGGGGGGGGGGGGGGAGGAAAGGGTAGGGGGGGGGGGGGAGGAAAGGGTAGGGGGGGGAGGAAAGGGTAGGGGGGGGGAGGAAAGGGTAGGGGGGGGGAGGGTAGGGGGGGAAAGAAAAGGGTAGGGGGAGGAGGGAAAAGGAAAGGGAAGGGGTGAAAGAGAAAGAAAAGGGGAGAAAGAAAAGGGGTGAAAGAGAAAGAAAAGGGGTGAAAGAGAAAGAAAAGGGGTGAAAGAGAAAGAAAAGGGGTGAAAGAGAAAGAAAAGGGGTGGAAGGGGGAGGAAAAGGGGTGGAAGGGGGAGGAAAAGGGGTGGAAGGGGGGAGGGTAAGGGGTGGAAGGGGGAGGGGTAAGGGGGTGGAAGGGAAAGGGGAAGGGGTGGAAGGGAAAGGGAAGGGGTGGAAGGGAAAGGGGTGGAAGGGGGAGGGAAGGGGGTGGAAGGGGAGGGGGAAGGGGGTGGAAGGGGGTGGGGGATGGGGGTGGAAGGGGGAGGGGGGAAGGGTGGAAGGGGGAGGGAAGGGAAGGGAGAGGGCAGGGAAGGGGTGGAAGGGAGAGGGAAGGGAAGGGGTGGAAGGGAGAGGGAAGGGAAGGGGTGGAAGGGAGAGGGAAGGGAAGGGGTGGAAGGGAGAGGGAAGGGGGTGGAAGGGGGAGGGGAGGGAAGGGGTGGAAGGGGGGAGGGAAGGGAAGGGGTGGAAGGGGGAGGGAAGGGGTGGAAGGGGGAGGGGGGAGGGAAGGGGGAGGGGGGGAGGGAAGGGATGGGAAGGGGTGGATGGGGGAGGGAAGGGGTGGAAGGGGGGGGGAAGGGGTGGAAGGGGGGAGGGGGGAGGGAAGGGAAGGGAAGGGAAGGGAAGGGAAGGGGTGGAAGGGGGGAGGGGGGGAGGGAAGGGAAGGGGTGGAAGGGGGGAGGGTAATGTTTACATTCTGCTGAGTCTTCTTTCAGATTAGTCTTGGAATATATCACATGATGAGTGAAATGTGTCCATACAGAGGAGGGAGCTGTCAGTCTGTCAGGGATGGTCCAGCATGTTGGATCTCATCATCATCAATAATAATAATAATAGTCCCCATCCCTCCTCCCATCACATCACCACTACCAGGCACACCGCTCGCTTCTGTGACGGGACCAGGAGGAGGAGGTGCGGTCAGGCCATGCTGGCCCTTATAGCCCCTCTAGCTCTCTTAGGGCCGCAGCCCGGTGCACGAAGTAATCATTCCCCGGCTCCAGCACTGCCTCCGCCACACTCACCGGTTCCGCTCCCCCCAGTGACAGCACTCTTGTTTATCTTCCGGTGCCGGTTTCCTGTCACACCTCCTCCTTCATGTCCCACACTAGGCCCGAATCCCCCTCAACCTCAGCCTTCCCCTTCGACCTCGGCCACCGTCACACGTACCGGAAGCGGCCCTCACGTTCTGCGCGCATGCGCGAGCCGGCCACACCGAACGCTGTTTGTTTTAGGCGGAGCAATAAAGTTACTGAGGGGAGAAAAAAGGGAGGTTCAACCTTCTGAGCGGAATAATAAAGTTATTGAGGGAAAAAAGAGGGTGGTTCAACCTCCTGGGCGGAGCAATACAGATATCGAAGAGAAAAAAAAATAGTATGTAAATATAGAGCTAAATCAGTGCAGAGCTTCCTTGTGAGAAACAAACCAATATACTATATAATATATATAGTGTACTAAATCTGCGCAACACCACATGTGTAAAAAAGAATATATATATGTACACAGTATCTCACAGAAGTGAGTACACCCCTTACATTTTTGTAAATATTTTCTTCTATCTTTTCATGTTACAACACTGAAGAAATGACACTTTGCTACAATGTAAAGTAGTGAGTGTACAGCTTGTATAACAGTGTAAATTTGTTGTCCCCTCAAAATAACTCAACACACAGCCATTAATGTCTAAACCGCTGGCAACAAAAGTAAGTACACCCCTAAGGGAAAATGTCCAAATTGGGCCCAATTAGCCATTTTCCCTCCCCGGTGTCATGTGACTCGTTAGTGTTACAAGGTCTCAGGTGTGAATGGGGAGCAGGTGTGTTAAATTTGGTGTTATCGCTCTCACTCTCTCATACTGGTCACTGGAAGTTCCACATGGCACCTCATGGCAAAGAACTCTCTGAGGATCTGAAAAAAAGAATTGTTGCTCTACATAAAGATGGCCTAGGCTGTAAGAAGATTGCCAAGACCCTGAAACTGAGCTGCACCATAGTGGCCAAAACCATACAGGGGTTTAACAGGACAGGTTCCACTCAGAACAGGCCTCGCCATGGTCAACCAAAGAAGTTGAGTGCACGTGCTCAGCGTCATATCCAGAGGTTGTCTTTGGGAAATAGACGTGTGAGTGCTGCCAGCATTGCTGCAGAGGTTGAAGGGGTGGGGGGTCAGCCTGTCAGTGCTCAGACCATACGCCACACACTGCATCAAATTGGTCTGCTTGGCTATCATCCCAGAAGGAAGCCTCTTCTAAAGATGATGCACAAGAAGGCCTGCAAACAGTTTGCTGAAGTCAAGCAGACTAAGGACATGGATTACTGGAACCATGTCCTGTGGTCGGATGAGACCAAGATAAACTTATTTGGTTCAGATGGTGTCAAGCGTGTGTGGCGGCAACCAGGTGAGGAGTACAAAGACAAGTGTGTCTTGCCTACAGTCAAGCATGGTGGTGGGAGTGTCATGGTCTGGGGCTACATGAGTGCTGCCGGTACTGGGGAGCTACAGATCATTGAGGGAACCATAAATGCCAACATGTACTGTGACATACTGAAGCAGAGCATGATCCCATCCCTTCGGAGACTGAGCCATAGGGGCAGTATTCCAACATGATAAAGACCCCAAACACACCTCCAAGATAACCACTGCCTTGCTAAAGAAGCTGAGGGTAAAGGGGATGGACTGGCCAAGCATGTCTCCAGACCAAGGTCTCTAACATCCACCAGCTCTGTGATGTCATCGTGGAGGAGTGGAAGAGGACTCCAGTGACAACCTGTGAAGCTCTGGTGAACTCCATGTCCAAAAGGGTTAAGGCAGTGCTGGAAAATAATGGTGGCCACACAAAATATTGACACTTTGGGCCCAAATTGGACATTTTCACTTACGGTGTACTCACTTTTGTTGCCAGCGGTTTAGACATTATTGGCTGTGTCTTGAGTAATTTTGAGGGGACAGCAAATTTACACTGTTATACAAGCTGTACACTCACTACTTTACACTGTAGCAAAGAGTCATTTCTTCAGTGTTGTCACATGAAAAGATTTCTGAGAGATCTGGGTGGGATGAAATCCCCAGTCCTGGGTCCTGGTTTTGAGAACAGCCAGCATACTGATTGGTCAGGTGTGTGCTGGGCTTTTAGTAGTAACCTGACCATGGTTCTGGGCTCCACCCCGGCAGATAGGAAGTCTGAGTTCCAGGAGTCAGGAGGGCTACACGTGGGAGCCAGTGCAGCAAGAGGCTGCTAGCTGTGTGCACCAAAGTGGTTGGTGAAACAGTCTGTATGAGACAGACAAGGGCCTGGAGGGTAAGGCCAGAGCTGCAGTGCTGCAGGTGAGCGCCAACTAGGCTGAATGTCATTTTGTTGTTGGAAAAAGGAATGCTGAAAACCCCTGCGTGGAAAACCTATGTTTGTTTGCTGAACTTTCTTTTAATAAAAATGGGCAAACAAAGCTCTTAAAAAGAAGAACCAGCGAGTGGCAGTGTCCTTCAAGCTCTACATCTGATGCTAGTCCTTTACACTATATATATATATATATATATATATATATATATATATATATATATATATATGTGTAGCGCTGACAACTTTTGTTTGTTATAGTGCCATCTTGTGGACAATTGAAAAGGTACAACACTTTTATGTTTCATGCTTAAGAGAAGTGACATGGAAGTGATTGATTGTTTACTTCTGAACATTAACTATGACCTACCCACAATGCTCCTGGACAAGAGAAGAACTGAACTGCATTGTGGGAGGATATAAAAAGGCTGGGAGCAGCCATCTTAGCTCTCTTGTTCCTGGGACGCGTGGGCTGCCTGTAGAGCTCTGAGGGTGTGTGTGTCCCACAGGGTTGCGGCCTACTTTGTGAGGGAGCAGAGCGGCAGCAGGGATCCTGCCATCATATCACAGTGTGCTGAAGCAGCAGAAGTGATTGTCCTGGAGACCCGTGGAGGAGGTAACCGAGGACTCCTAGTCGTTACTGAACGGAGCAGTGTGACGGCGTGGCGGTGGTTCCGTACGGACTGAGAACTGTTGAAACAGAGGCATCCATCTGCCCGGATCCTGTGTGGTGAGAGGGTTAACACCCAGAAGTTTGTTTAAATACTACACACACTTAGTACTGTTACAGAGTGTCGCTGGGACTGATAGTCCCACGGAACAAATTAAGTTGGAGAACATTACATCTGCATAGACTTCAGTATTCAAGAATTGATATTAGATGTTTATCTCCTTCGTATAAGAACACCTAACCAGTCTTCTGGATTATAACTGCTTTAGTGTATTACCTTACACTGTGCAACACCCAAGAGGAACCCCTTTTGTGGATTACAATTACAAATTCATAAGCTAGCGAAGACTGAAGACGTCAAGACTATCTCTTTTACTGCAGGGCCCTGCACTTAGTTGCAGAGGATAGTGACTTTATGGTTTAGAGCAGGGGGAGCTCCCTGGTATAAATATAGATTTAGTTATATTCTGTGTATGTTATCAATATTGTCATAATTATCTACTATACTGTTACACTACGTTGGTGTGATAGTGTAGTCACTGTAATAACTTTCTATATAAAATATATCATTTACCCAAAGAAAGAAGTCATTTTGATTATTACAGAAGTTTATGTGCAGTGTTGTTATTTTTCCTGCAGGCGGAGCCACAAGCACCCAGGTAAAGGTAAAATACAATATAAGTGTATATTGTGGGTTAGAGTTGGTATTAAAATTATTACAACACTGCATTACAGTTGTGTCAAGGGGATTGAACAATTTAAGAGGAGTGAAGAGAATAGAGGACGGGCCCAATAATAAACCAGCAGCTCCACCGAGAGTTATTGCTACATGTGGGGGCTTGTCTGGGATAACTGTCACTCTAAAGTCAAGCACCCTCTTAAGAACCATAGAATGGATCCCCCCACTGTGGCACAGTGGTGTGAGGCGGAAGGCGCCCGCTCAGAAGCGAGCGTGGCCATGGAACTCTGGGGAGATATCTGGGAGAAAGAACACATTAACCGAGTGGTAAAAACACTATCCCCAGAACAAAGAGCCAAGGTGGTCGCAGTAAGACCCAATCATGAGACATTCCGTACTTATGCATTATTGGAGTGGAGGAAGGGAGTTCCGGAAAATTTCAGGGGTGCAAGTGTTGAACTCGCTGACAAGACCAAATTTTATCTGACCCACCCAAGGGAAGAAGGGGAGAATCTTGCCACCTTCCCCCAGATGAGTTCAGCAGAAACCAAGGTTCCATCACAGTCAGCACCGGCTGCAATTGAGCCAGAACTCTTTAAAGCCCTGGGAGATTTGGTGTCCCATTGTCAAAAAGGGAACCCAACATATTCAGGGACTGGGTACCGAAAACTGGGCATTTTCTCGGGCCAACGGCCTTTACCCAAAGGAGAAGACACCTTTGAAGAGTGGTTGGAACAGGCCACGCAAGTGTTGGATGAGTGGGACATCCCTGAAACGCAAAAAAAACAGCGGATTACTGAAAGTCTGAGAGGGCCTGCTTCCGAGGCTATTCGAAATCTGAAGCTTAGCAAACAAAACTGTGTAGCCCAAGACTACTTAGATATCCTGCAAGATGTATTCGGACGTACTGAGAAGGTTTCTGATCTAATTTATCAATTAGAACACACCTATCAAGAAACAGGAGAGAAGCTGTCAGAATATTTGAGATGTTTAGACAAGGTCATTCACCAAATATTGTTGAAGAAAGGATTAGATCCTAGTAAGGTGGATGAAGTTCGAGCCAAACAAGTTTTAAGAGGTGCCGAGCCTTTGGATCCCATCACCCTCCAGTTAAGAACTTGTCAAGATGGAGGCATATTGAAGTACCCAGATCTAATTCGGATTGTACGGGAGGAAGAAGCTATCCTAGAAAGGAAGAAGGAAAAAATTCAAGAACCAAAACACACTGTTGGAGTCAGGACAGTTAGTGTGATGGAAGAGGATCCTCAGATTGCACTCCTTAAGACTCAGGTGGCCCAGTTAATGGAGATGGTGGCTCTGCTGACCACAAGATCCTCTGATCCGCCCAATGGAGGAACTAAAGAAAATAAAAAAATATCAGACTTCACATTTAGAAGGGAATCTGGACTTTGTTTCAACTGTGGAGGAGCCGGTCATGTTGGGAGAGTGTGCCCAAGCCCAAGGGCAGCAGCACAACGTCAAAAGCCGGCGGAAAACTTCAAAGGGCCCCAGTGAAGGAGTCAACTGGGTGCCCTTTAACAGTCGTCAACTCCAACGAAACCCAGGTTCCCAAAGTTTTGAGAGTAAGAGGAGGAAAGAAGCTGAATGAGCGTCCATGGAAACAAGGAGTCAAGATGCGCACTAACAAGTAGAAGAAGCCGAACACTCATGGTGAATTTCCCCGCAACCTGGTGGGACCCTCTCCAATCATCCCCATCCAGGTAGAAGGAATATACGCCAAAGCCCTGCTGGATACCGGAGCCCAAGTGACCTTATTATATAAAGATTTCTATATGAAGCATCTCAAGCATCTCCCTCTGCAAAAGTTGGAAGAGTTGGAGATATGGGGCCTAGGTACCCAGAACTTCCCTTATGAGGGGTATATCCCTATCAAACTTACCTTTGACCCGAGTGTGGCTGGAAAGGCGGAGACTTTCGACACCTTGGTGGTTGTGTGTCCTCGGCCCCCTGGGGCTCATAAAAGTTCCCTTATCATTGGAACAAATACTGATCTGGTCAGAAGACTCCTGACACCGCTTGTACAGAAGGAAAGTGCCCCGGCCATGAAGGTGCAACTTATGCTAACCCAAGTGTACAAGAATATAGTACACGAACAGGAGGCTCCACCAGAAGGGGTGGGAAAGGTTTGGCGTTTAGACCGAGGTGAAGAACTGCTACAACTGGGTAAAGTGGTATGCATGAGGGCCTCTGTCAAGTTGAGTTGGAGACAACCTGGTCCTTTCGTTGTCTTGGAGACGAACACTCAGGAAGAGGATGTGGACCTGGAAATACTCCCAAAAGTGTTATCTACTAAGGCGCTTAAGAGAAGCAGGGGGAGAGTTTCCGTCAGTGTTCGGAACACGACAGCCCTGCCGGTGAAGGTACCAGCAAGAATGCTGCTGGGGCAGGCGAATCAAGCAACCCCGGTCTCGCCAAGTGATGTCAAAAGAGGGCCCGAAGAGGGGATTCCCATAGAGAACTTTTACCCGAAGAACACCTCCCTTATGCCTGTTTGGATGGAGAGGGCCAAAGCTCAGCTCATAAAATGGAAAGAGGTTTTCTCGAAGAGTGAGTTTGATGTGGGGTATGCCAAGAGTGCAGAGCACAAGATCCGGCTGGAGGAAGACAAACCTTTCCGAGAAAGGGTCAGGAGGATCCCACTGGGAGATCTTGAGGACCTTTGAGAACAGCTGGCTGAGCTGAAAAGGACTGGGATTATCAGAGAGTCCAGGAGTCCATACGCCTCCCCGATAGTGGTAGTGAGGAAGAAAAATGGGTCACTATGACTGTGTATCGACTATAAGACCCTGAACCGATGGACAATGCCCGATCAATACACTACCCCTCTTATAGAAGATGCCCTACAGAGCCTGTCAGGGGCAAAGTGGTTCAGTGTATTAGATTTGAAGAGTGGTTATTATCAGAACCCCATGAGTCCTGAGGATAAGAAAAAGACTGCTTTCATTACCCCCGTGGGATTTTAGGAATTTAACCGGATGCCACAATCCAGCAACTTTCCAGCGGCTTATGGAGAAGACAGTAGGCGACATGAACTTGATTGAGGTCTTAGTATACTTAGACAATATCATAGTCTTTGGCCGAACTCTTGAAGAGCATGAAGAGTGACTGGAAAAGGTTCTGAAGAGATTACATGATGAGGGCCTGAAACTTTCAATGGAGAAGTGTCAGTTCTATCAATCTTCGGTGAACTATTTGAGGCACACTGTGTCTGAAGAAGGGATAGCAACTGACCCTGAGAAGTTGGAAGCTGTTACTTCTTGGCCCAAGCCCACGAATGTGACTGAGCTCAGGTCATTCCTAGGATTCTGCTCCTACTATCGGAGGTTTGTGGAGGGGTTTGCAAAGATAGCCCACCCACTTACAGAGCTACTGAAGAATCAGGAAGGGAGAAGCCGATGAGCCCCAAGGGTAGTGCGGACACAGAGAGAGTACAAATTAGGGTATACCCAAACAATATATAAGAAATATAAAAAAGTTCACTTTATTGGTACAAAATAGAAAAGTATAACAATGAATATGTACACATATAAAAACATTAGTACATCTCAATTAAGAATAGAACAAGCTGCTAAACTAGAATCACCGACATGTTTCGGAGGCCAAAAAAGAATTATTTTTTGACATATGTGTGTCCTTCTTCAAGGTTAAATAGAAAAGCAGACTATTCCATATTCTATCAAGAACAAAAAGGAAAAAGAGGGGGGGTATTGTGTCAATATAATAAATGAATAATTTACAAACAATGGGTTAAAGCATGGTAGTATTGCAGTACATGTAAGATTTAAATATAATATCTATTCGTACTTACAGATGTATCTTCAAATCTTAGAAACATGCACATCAATGAATGAAAACGTCAGGCCAAAGGTGTTACACTTAGCTGTGCCTCAAAGCTTGATCTGTATGATTTAAATGGACTAGAAAGTAAATCCCATGGGAAGTAAGTGAATCCCATAAATAGAGTATGAGTTTGGACAAACTGCAGCCAAGCTCAAGTCAGGGGGGGGGGGGGGGGGGGGGGCAGAGAGGCAGGTATGGTGCTTATTCCAAAGCAGTCCACCAATGCTCACGAGGATACCACACAGGAGAGGGGGAGAGGGATATCTAAAAATATGATAGAATGTAGGTATCAGAACAATAGACATAAGGGTATATAAATAAGCCAAAATTGCAAGAAAGAAGTATGAGTAGTAGGGCATTTGTGTCATATTTGTATTACCTGGGGTGCAATGAGTAGAGCTTGCTTATAGGAGTCTCTGGCGTTTCCTGGCTGTCAGCAAATGGTGCTGTTCACAGCCAGGATATATACACCCAGAAATTAGGTGAATGCAATGAAGGCAATTAATGATCAATGAAGATCAATGTGGGACAGGAAGAAGGGGGCGGAGACAAGTGCTGTGGAGCGTCAGCAAACCGCTCCTACAAACACCCATCACGTCGTCCCGATCCGTGCGTCCACCTCCCATTGGCATCCCCCGGCCAATGCGGCGATGTAATTGCCCAGTGCGCATGTGCGGAAAGATACTGTCTGCACAGGAGTCTCCGCCAGTGCAACCCTAAAGAGGGAGCTGCCCCAACGGTGGCAAAGGTCGCCACTGAAGGGGCCCCACGTGTCGGGGAGCCTCGGTGGACCACCAAAGACAGCAAAACTCACCTGAACTGGAAAAAGCATAATGTAAGTATGGTGCTGTTCACAGCCAGGATATATACACCCAGAAATTAGGTGAATGCAATGAAGGCAATTAATGATCAATGAAGATCAATGTGGGACAGGAAGAAGGGGGCGGAGACAAGTGCTGTGGAGCGTCAGCAAACCGCTCCTACAAACACCCATTGTGACGAGGACCTCTCTATGTACCTGTGCCACATTGTTATGTGGCACAGGTACATAGATGACATCTTCGTGGTCTGGGATGGACCACTGAAACTACTGGAGGATTGCCTGCTAGCTCTAAACCAAAATGAATTTAATCTCAAGTTCACTATGATTGCTGATCCCCTAAGGATCACGTTCTTGGATGTATAAATATTCAAAAGTGACACAAGTATGCTATCATGCAAACTTTATAGAAAAACTACCGCAGGCAATACTACCCTTCACTCATCTAGTTTCCACCCCAGGCCTCTTATCCAATCCATTCCTTATGGACAATATTTAAGGATCAAGCGCAATTGCTCCAATTACTCAGATTTTAAACGGGAAGCCAATAACCTTAAAAGGCGGCTTCTAGACAGAGGCTATAGCCATAAAAATCTTAAAAAGGCTTTCAAGCGGGCAGATAGCAGCAACAGACACAAGCTATTGAGTGCCAAAAAGAAAATACCTGAAACTCATAGCCGTATCATTACTACCTATTCCAATGACCACGCACTTATTAGACACGTCTGCAGGAAATATTGGCATCTTCCCACATCTTCCCACATGTCCCCCACCTCCTTGGGGGACATGTTAATCAAAAGTGAGTTTCAAGGCTCTGGGGGAGGAGACCCCTGCAAGACGCGGGGAACTTTTCCCTGGGGTTCATGTGCATACTGTAAATATATGGACTCCAGAAGAAATATTTACTTACCTAATGGAATGCGTTACATGCCCAGGCACTATTCCAACTGCCAAACAACCGCGGTTGTCTATCTTCTGATGTGCAGTTGCAATTGTTCTTATGTGGGCAAGACCATACAGAAATTATGGCAAAGACTCTATCCCCACATCAGGGCCATGCAGACCAGCAACCCTGGTGTACCTTTAGGTAGATATGTGTCACAGGTCCACAGTGGCATTTGCCCCACAATCAGAGTGTTGGTATTGGATAGAGTACACCCGGACACCCGTGGAGGGGACCTTGACAAACTCCTCCTCCAACGGGAACTCAGGTGGATATTCCATCTCAATGCCACCTCACCCCCTGGCCTCAATGAGGCCTTTAGTTTCAGGTCTTTCCTACCAGGCTTTTCCTCAGGCTCCTTTGACAAAGATATGTAAATTTACTATTTTTCCTGTTTCTTTCCCCTTTTTTCTTTTTTTCTCCACTATTTTTGATGGCACATGTTTGTTCATCAACGATTATATGAACCTATGATCAATGACTATATGAATTTGTTTTTGTTTGTTATCATGTATAATATCATATCATATTAATCATATACTATTTCTGTTTATTGCAGATGTTATAGTAATAACAAATCTTGCTGTACGGATGATAACCGATGAACTGGGTTAATACCTAAGCTGTGCCCATACTTATATTATGCTTTTTCCAGTTCAGGTGAGTTTTGCTGTCTTTGGTGGTCCACAGAGGCTCCCCGACAGGTGGCGCCCCTTCAGTGGCGACTTTTGCCACCGTTGGGGCAGCTCCCTCTTTAGGGAGACTCCTGTGCAGACAGTATCTTTCCGCACATGCGCACTGGGCAATTACATCGCCGCATCGGCCGGGGGATGCCAATGGGAGGTGGACGCACGGATCGGGACGACGTGATGGGTGTTTGTAGGAGCGGTTTGCTGACGCTCCACAGCACTTGTCTCCGCCCCCTTCTTCCTGTCCCACATTGATCTTCATTGATCATTAATTGCCTTCATTGCATTCACCTAATTTCTGGGTGTATATATCCTGGCTGTGAACAGCACCATTTGCTGCACAGCCAGGAAACGCCAGAGACTCCTATAAGCAAGCTCTACTCATTGCACCCCAGGTAATACAAATATGACACAAATGCCCTACTACTCATACTTCTTTCTTGCAATTTTGGTTTATTTATATACCCTTATGTCTATTGTTCTGATACCTACATTCTTGCATATTTTAAGATATCCATCTCCCCCTCTCCTGTGTGGTATCCTCGTGAGCATTGGTGGACTGCTTTGGAATAAGCACCATACCTGCCTCTCTGCCCCCCCCCCCCCCCCCCCGACTTGAGCTTGGCTGCAGTTTGTCCAAACTCATACTCTATTTATGGGATTCACTTACTTCCCATGGGATTTACTTTCTAGTCCATTTAAATCATACAGATCAAGCTTTGAGGCACGGTGATTCTAGTTTAGCAGCTTGTTCTATCCTTAATTGAGATGTACTAATGTTTTTATGTGTACATATTCATTGTTATACTTTTCTATTTTGTACCAATAAAGTGAACTTTTTTATATTTCTTATATATTGTTTGGGTATACCCTAATTTGTACTCTCTCTGTGTCCGCACTATCCTTGGGGCTCATCGGCTTCTCTCTATTTATATTTGGGATGTGACACAGAGTTTAGAGTTCCCCTATTCCTGGTTGGTTTCCATCACCCTTTCTTCTTTTTTTGAAGAATCAGGAAGGGGCTGATGTGGATTCGGAGGAACCTTGGAGGCGAAAGGAAGGGCCTCGAAAGAAAAAGGAGTCCATACTGGATCAGTGGACTCCACAATGTGAGGAGACATTCAGACAATTGAAGTGGAGCCTTACCACTGCTCCAGTGTTAACTTATGCGGATCCTACCAAGCCCTATGAACTGCACGTGGATGCTAGCCGAGACGGCCTAGGTGGAGTACTCTACCAAGATCACGATGGACATTTAAGACCCATTGCTTATGTGAGCCGGAGCCTGTCTCCTGCTGAGAAGAACTACCCCACTCATAAACTTGAGTTTCTGGCCTTGAAGTGGGTCGTGGTAGACAAGTTGAGAGATTACCTGTATAGTGCAGAGTTTGTAGTCAGAACGGATAACAACCCCCTCACATACTTGCTTACCACCGCGAAGTTAGATGCCACAGGCCATAGGTGGTTGGCTGCTCTTTCAACCTTCTCCTTCAGTTTGAAATACAGACCAGGAGTAGGTAACAGAGATGCTGATGCGCTGTCAAGAAGACCCCACAGTCCCCTGAGCTCCCAAGAAGATTGGACTCAACTTGCCCCCGAAGGGGTAAGAGCCCTTTTTGAAGGAGCAGAAAAACAGGAGAAAGGTGGGGCCAGAGCTGAAGAGATTGGAGTGACTACAGCAGGGGTACCTAGGTATTACTGTAATGTCTCTCAGATTGCAGCAGAAGGTCTACCTAAGTTATCGAGAAAAGACCTCCAGAAGGACCAACAGGAGGATCCACTCTGCAGTTTAGTATTGGAAGCTCTGGAGAGTCAGCGCCCTGATTTACTTTTGAAAAGTGCTCAGAAAGAAGCTCTGTTGTTACATAAAGAGTGGAGTCGGTTGCAGTTGCAACAAGGGGTGGTCTACCGAAGGGGCCCCTCTGAAGAAATGGAGGAGAAGTGGCAACTGTTTCTGCCAGAGAAACACAGAGAGACAGTTTTAATTGCTCTACATGATTGTCATGGACATATGGGGGCAGAAAGAACTCTCCAATTGATAAGGGATCGATTCTATTGGCCTTACATGAGAAAAGAAGTGGAGAATTACTGTCATTCCTGCCATAGGTGTATCCAGAGAAAGACTTTACCGCAACGGGCAGCCCCGATGGGACATTTATCAAGCCAAGGTCCCATGGATTTAGTTTGCATAGATTTCCTGTGTCTAGAATCTTACTTGAGTGGGCAAGGAAATATTCTGGTAGTGACAGACCATTTTACCAGATATGCTCAAGCTTTCTCCACGAAAGATCAGAAGGCAGTCACAGTGGCAAAGACATTAGTGTAGAAGTTCTTTGACCATTACCACAGAGGATTCACTCAGATCAGGGAAGAGACTTTGAGAGTACGCTCATCAGGAGATTATTGGATCTGTTGGGAATTCAGAAGTCTAGAACTACACCCTATCATCCGCAAGGAGACCCTCAGCCGGAGAGGTTTAATAGAACTCTTCTTAATATGTTGGGGACACTAACCTCTGAGCAAAAGCCCAACTGGAGTAAGCATATTGCTGCTTTAGTACATGCATATAACAGCACCAAGAGTGACGTCACAGGATATTCACCTTATCGGCTGATGTTTGGGCGAGAAGCTAGATTACCAGTGGACTTGGCTTTTGGAACTTCTCTGGATTACACCTCAGAGGCTTCTCATCGAGGATATACCAATAGGCTGAGGAAGAGTATGAAGATTGCTTATGAGAAGGCTCGGGCTATGTCAGACAGCAGAGGGAGCAGAAATAAAAGAAACTTTGACCTCAAAGTAAGGGTTCAAGATCTTCAACCTGGTGACCTATTAAGGAATTTTGGTATTCCTGGCAAACACAAGTTGGCGAATCGCTGGAGATCACAGCCATACATTGTTTGTAAACAGTATTTGAAATTAGGCCAGAAGGAAGTGCTGGACCAATTAAGACTTGGCATCGGAATCATCTTTTGCCCCTTACTGATGCAGTCAGGATAATCCCCGAGGAGGAGTTATCATCTACATCAGAGGTTGCACAACAGCCTGTAACTAGGTCCCAGTCTGGGGCTTTGACAACTGAAGTCAGTGAGGAGAGAGAGATGGACATTATCTGGTTGTGGTCATCTAATATACCCGAAGCTGAAGCGAGTGTTTCATCACCAACAACCAAAGAGGGTAGTGAGGCCCATAGGCCAGAAGCTTCAGAGCTTGTACCATTGTCCGAAAGAACTGAGAAGTGTTTATCTCCCACTGAAGTAGAAGAGAATAGTGTCCATCCAGAAATAGAGGACACACCAAAAGAACAAAAGGGGAAAGAGGAACATTCGCCCACCTAAGAGACTAACCTATGATACTTTGGACGAGTGTTCTGAGACAACAAAGGTTACCAGCAAAAGGAATGTTGATGAGCCTAGTTCCTCCTCAGTCAATCTGGACAATAAGAGCCCTGTTTCACCCCTTGGCACATCTGTATCTGATACTAAGGTGACAGTTGTGGGTACACAGAATAGCTTTCCAACACCTGAAAATTGATGGGAGGCTCCTCTGTCGGTCCTGTGCACTCGGTTAGAGGCTAAGATGTGTAACAGGAACAAGGTCTTACATATCTTTGGGGACCAAAGATTTATAGCAGGGGGAGTATGTAGCGCTGACAACTTTTGTTTTTAGCCATATGTGTGTTATACAGGACATAAGTTGTTATAGTGCCATCTTGTGGAAAATTGAAAAGGTACAACACTTTTATGTTTCATGCTTAAGAGAAGTGACATGGAAGTGATTGATTGTTTACTTCTGAACATTAACTATGACCTACCCACAATGCTCCTGGACAAGAGAAGAACTGAACTGCATTGTAGGAGGATATAAAAGGGCTGGGAGCAGCCATCTTAGCTCTCTTGTTCCTGGGACGCGTGGACTGCCTGCAGAGCTCTGTGGGTGTGTGTGTCCCACAGGGACACACACATAAGATTATACATAAGAATATTATTATTCAGGATTTATATAGCGCCAACAGTTTACGCAGCGCTTTACAATATAAAATATAATATAACTGCTTTAGTGTATTGCCTTACACTGTGCAACACCCAAGAGGAACCCCTTTTGTGGATTACAATTACAAATTCATAAGCTAGCGAAGACTGAAGACGTCAAGACTATCTCTTTTACTGCAGGGCCCTGCACTTAGTTGCAGAGGATAGTGACTTTATGGTTTAGAGCAGGGGGAGCTCCCTGGTATAAATATAGATTTAGTTATATTCTGTGTATGTTATCAATATTGTCATAATTATCTACTATACTGTTACACTACGTTGGTGTGATAGTGTAGTCACTGTAATAACTTTCTATATAAAATATATCATTTACCCAAAGAAAGAAGTCATTTTGATTATTACAGAAGTTTATGTGCAGTGTTGTTATTTTTCCTGCAGGCGTAGCCACAAGCACCCAGGTAAAGGTAAAATACAATATAAGTGTATATTGTGGGTAAGAGTTGGTATTAAAATTATTACAACACTGCACTACAGTTGTGTCAAGGGGATTGAACAATTTAAGAGGGGTGAAGAGAATAGAGGACAGGCCCAATAATAAACCAGCAGCTCCACCGAGAGTTATTGCTATGTATATATATATATATATATATATATATATACATACATACATACATTATTATACTAAAAGTATTGGGACGCCTGCCTTTACACACACATGAACTTTATTGGCATCCCAGTCTTAGTCCGTAGGGTTCAGTTGTGAGTTGGCCCACCCTTTGCAGCTATAACAGCTTCAACTCTTCTGGGAAGGCATACATGCCAACAGTCCCGATTTTCCTGGGACAATCCTGAAAATTGTACCCTCGTCCCGATTTGAACGCGTCCCGATCAATATCCCATTTTGGGTGGGTCTCACCTGCTGCCGCAGCTTCTGGCTATGAAAACATTGCCACGAGATCTCCTTCCGGCTAGCAGGTCTCTTCCCTGTGTTCAGTGGAAAGGGGAGGGGCCTCCAACCCACGCAGCTAACCGGCATCAGTGTACAAACGAATTGTCTACTTGTTCAATGAAGAGAGAAGCCGGTTAGCTGTTCCGATCGGAGGCCTCTCCCCTCTCCACTGAACACAGGGAAGAGACTTGCTAGCCTGAAGGATATCTCGCGGCCATATTTCATAGCCAGAAGCTGTGGCCGGTGAGGGGTTGCCTAATGAATACGGGAGATCCCACGGGCACCACAGAGCTGCTGTCCGCCCCCCTCCCCCCGTTTAATTCCTAGCTGACAGCCAGAGGTGCAGGGGGAGATGTTGCAGGCACCAGTGACCACCGGTAAAAGTAAGTGCAGCACTAATAAATAATCTCAGGATGAACTGAGATTAAAAAAATTGTATATATAAATCACAGTGCACATGTATAATATACCCTTGAAAGGACAGTGATAAAGCAAATATGATAATACAAAATGTGGAAATAATACAAAAGTATTAATAGTGTCCAAAAATAATGTCCACAGAAACAAATCACTAATATTTGAAACAAACAGTGAAAAGTGAGCCAAACAATATGATGATAGAAATATCAGTGATTCAAAGCAATTGAAGGGTAGACTGAGCGTCAGTGTGATTTAAGGACAACAAGACATGCTCAGACTTCCTGATTTGTGTTCCACCACCAGAGAGTCAGAAGGCTTACCGGAAAGATTGAACCCAAATAGGTATACATCTAATGGGTCAATTAGGCTTATGGTGCAACACACCCAGGAGATACTGACTCAGCAGACACGACCTCCAACCAGAAGACCAACTCCAACAGTAGACCTCAATAGGGTAGGTATTAAACAGGAAACCGGGTGGATAGTTTCTCCAATATAATATATTTGAATGTTTTGCAGAATTCTACCGCTTCATCAGGAGAATAGTATCCAACTGGCAAATAAAAAACATATCCCCTCCGTTTTGGAGCTGCAGTGATATAGCAGCCCGAGATATACCCACTGAGCTGGAGAAGTTGATCACGTTTGCAATCCTCATTAACGCCAGACTTAGAGAAAGACTCTCTTTTAAGGAGCACTTACAGGAGCCTCCTGTACGTTTGTCTCCGAGCTTTGCAGTCCCACCCGTGCCTCCCTCACCTCCCATGCCTCCTGGTACCGAGTAGGTCAGTGAAGGTGAACCCATGCACTTGGGTTTCATGCGTCGCTCTGCGGATGAGAGAACCTTTAGGAGGAGGGAGAGATTGTGCCTTTATTGTGGCCAGGCAGGTCACTTTTTGAAGTCTTGTTCTACCCGTCCGGGGAACGCACAAACCTCGTGGTCCTGTCACGGACAGACCTTAGGTGGCGTTGTTTTATCCCCAGTTATCCAGAAGGATAAGCCCCTGGTTTCGGTCACACTTTCTTGGGCTGAGTCGTCCATCGAGATACAGGCTCTAATAGACTCTGGGGCTGCAGGCCTATTCATTGATGTTGCCTTTGTATCGAAGTACTCAATTCCGCTGCAGCTGCGTGATACTCCAATCGCCATTGAGGCTCTTGACAGGAGACCTCTACAGCCTGCCCATGTGACTCATGAGACGGTTCCTTTGTCCATGGCCGTAGGGGCTCTTCACCATGAGATAATCCGATTCCAAATTATTTCCTCACTTAAGTTTCCACTGGTTATTGGTTATCCTTGGTTACAGAGGCACCACTCCTCTTTTGATTGGCTCTGTGCTGAGGTTCTCTCCTGGTCACCACAATGCAGTGAGACATGCTTCCAGAAGGTAGCCAAGGTCCTGTGCACCTCTTCACTCTCCTCCCTGCCGGAGGAGTACCGCGATTTTAGCGATGTCTTTGACAAAGGTCAAGCCGGTAGTTTGCCTCCACACCGGCCGTATGATTGCGCAATTGACCTTCAACCTGGTGCCATACCCCCTCGTGGCCAGGTTTACCCTTTGTTGGTCTTGGAGGATAAGGCCATGGAGGAGTATGTTGCAGATGCACTTTCTCCAGGTTTCATCCGCAAATCCTCGTCTCCTGCTGGTTCTGGTTTCTTCTTTGTGAAGAAGAGTGGTGAACTGAGACCTTGTATTGATTATAGGGGTGTGAATCATTTCACGATTAAGAATGCCTATCCGATTCCGTTGATTACGGAGTTATTTGACCACCTCAAGGGAGCAACGGTTTTCACAGAGCTTGATTTGAGAGGGGCATACAATCTTGTGAGGATTAAAGAGGGCTATGAGTGGAAAACTGCGTTTAATACCAGAACAGGCCATTATGAGTACCTCATAATGCCTTTTGGCCTTTCTAATGCCCGGCAGCTTTCCAGGAATTTATAATGATGTCCTCCGAGATTTGTTGCAGTTAGGTGTGGTGGTCTAGATGATATCCTCATATTTTCCAAGTCCCTGGAGAGCCACCACACAGATGTCTGTCGTGCGCTTCAGAAACTAAGAGAGAACAATCTCTATTGTAAACTGGAGATGTGCGAGTTCTATCAAACAGGTTAAATTCCTGGGTTATGCCATTTCCACTGCTGGTTTTTCGATGGACCCAGAGAAACTTTTGGCAGTTCTCCAGGCTGCCTTTGTTTCTGCTCCTGTGTGTGCACATCCTGATCCTACAATATCTTTTATCCTTGAGGTTGATGCTTCTGAGACTGATGTTGGCGCCCTTCTGTTTCAACATCCTACCTCTGAGAGCGCTATGCATCCTTGTGGCTACTTTTCCAAGAAATTGTCACCTGCGGAGTGCAATTACGAGATTGGTGACAGAGAGCTGTTGGCGATCATTTTAGCCCTGAAAGAATGGAGACATCTCCTCGAAGGTACCACTGTGCTGGTTCTCATTCTTACTGACCATAAGAATCTCACATTCTTCTCTGAGGCTAAATGCCTCTCTCCCAGAAGGGCGCAATGGGCTCTTTTCTTGTCAAGTTTCAATTACATTGTCTCATTCTTACCCGGGACTAAAAATGTAAGGGCTGACGCCTTGTCATGACAATTTTCCTCCACTTCTAAGTTGGAGTTGTTTCCGCTTCCTGTGATTCCTGCTCGGGTCCATGCTCCTCCTGAGAAACCTCGTGACCGCTGCTTTGTCCCAGAGAGTCTCCGTACTGCCGTGCTCCAGGCTTACCATTCTCCCAAGGCTGCTGGCCACCCTGGGAAGAATCAACTCTTTTGGGCCATTTCCCAACAATTCTGGTGGCCTAGTCTACCTGTTGATGTAACTGCCTTCGTAGCTGCCTGTTCCGTGTGTGCTCAGAGTAAGACTCCACGACACCTTCCAGTGGGCCTCCTACAACCCATACCCAATGGAGAGAGGCCCTGGACCCACCTGTCTATGGATTTCATTGTGGGGTTACCCAACTCCCAGGGCAACATAGTTCTCCTTCTGGTGGTTGACCGGTTCTCAAAGATGTGTTATTGTATTCCACTTAAGAAGTTGCCCACTTCTAAGGAACTGGCTTCCATTTTTGCTAGGGAGATCTTTCGCTTACATGGGCTACCCAAGGTGATTGTCTCGGACAGGGGTGGTCAGTTTGTGTCCCGGTTCTAGTGAGCCTTTTGTGCACAGTTGGGAATTCAGCTTGCTTTTTCCTCTGCGTATCACCCGCAGTCTAATGGGGTCGCAGAACAAGCCAATCAGTCCTTGGAGCAATTCCTACGTTGCTATATTTCTGACCATCATAACAACTGGTCAGACCTATTACCATGGGCAGAGTTTGCTCACAACAGTGCCTTGAATTCTGCTTCCCGATTTGTCCCTGTTTATGGCGATTTATGGTTTCCAACCTTGCATGTTGCCTGAGTGGTTTGTACTGCAGAGTATTCCTGCATTAGAGGAGAATCTCTGTGGTCTTCGTTCCACTTGGGCACAAGTCCAGGAGGCTTTGCAACATGTTAATGATAGGTACAGACTCTATGCTGACCGCAGACGCCTGCCTGCGCCTTCCTACGAGGTTGGGGACAGGGTCTGGCTGTCATCTTGCAACCTCCGACTTTGTGTTCCCTCACTGAAGTTCGCACCTCGGTTTATTGGGCCTTTCCGTATTTTCTGCAGGATTAACCCAATGGCTTACACATTAGACCTTCCTTCTAATATGTGTATTTTGAATGTATTTCATGTCTCCTTATTAAAACCTTTGGTCTGCAATCGCGTTACCACCTCGGTGCCACGTCCTCACCCTGTACAGGTTGAGAACCATGAGGAGTATGAAATACAGTCCATTGTTGACTCCCGTAGGTTCCTTGGGTGCATACAGTACCTGGTGCATTGAAAATAGTATGTCCGGAAAGGAACGGTCTTGGGTCTCATCCTCAGACGTACAAGCCCCTGTCCTCCTCCGTGATTTCCATAGATGTTTTCCCCTCAAGCCTGGTGGTCCTCCGAGAGGGAGGGGTCATTGAGGAGGGGGTACTTTCAAGGCTGGGCTCAGCCCTTCCTTCTCTGAGCTGGCCGCTCACCTGTCGGCTAATTGCCAGCTCCTATCTCTCCACAGTTACTCAGCTGTTGATGATATCCTGCTCATCAGTCCTGCCTACTTAAGCCGTCCAGTCCAGAGGATCTCTGCCTTCGCCTTGGTCAACATCACAGAAACTATTTCCTGCGATCCTGTTCAAGACTTGCTTTGCTGACATCCCTTCTGGCTCCAGATCCTGCTCGCTGTTCCACTGCATTGATCCTTGACTTCTGGCTTGGCTAACTATCCATTCTGGTTAGTGAACTTTGGCTATGTTTTGACTACATTTGTTCTTTTTACTTTTATTATTAAACAAGTGTGATTTAACTGTACTTCTGTCTCGGCCTGATTTCATGGTTTCTGACAGTAACTCAAGACAACCGGTTTTTGCGTCTTCCATAGAGGATTTGCCCAGGCCAAGGCTCTCAGAAAGCAAAGATATCACAAAACCTACTTTGCTTCTGTACGTGGGAAACGCCTGGGGCAGCTTCTCAAAGTATATCTCAACCTGGTTGAGAAACCCTCTGCATTGGACTAGATTGCCCCCAAATCGCTGGGGAAGAGGAGCAGAACCAGACATATCTCTTATAGAGGTAATACTCGAGGCGGGTGCCTGCACAGAGACTGGAGCAGCAGCAGAGACGGCCTGCAACACATGTTGTACCAGAGAAGCCACAGTGGGAGATTCCAGATGAGCCACGCGACTCAGGAGCATTTGTAACGCCATGGCAAACTGATCCATACAGTGATCCTGCTCATCCAATCTGGAAAAAATATTACCAACAAGTGGATTGACTGCATCTTCTTAATTCATGGCCTTCGCCTACTGTCAGAAACCATGAATCAGACTGAGACAGAAGTTTAGTTAAATCTCACTTGTTTAATAATAATAATAAATAAAGGTAAACATAGTCAAAACAGAGTTCAGGAACCGGAATGGATAGTCAGACAAGCCAAAATGTCAGGAAGCCAGAGATGAGCATAGTAGAACAGCAAGTAGGATCTGGAGCCAGAAGAAATGTCAGCCAAGAAAGTCTTTAACAGGAACACAGGAGAGCATCTCTAGAGATGTGACCAAGGCGAAGGCAGAGATCATTTGGACTGGACGGCTTAAGTAGCCAGGACTGACAAGCAGGATATCATCAACAGCTGAGTAACTGTGGAGAGATAGGAGCTGGAAATTAGCCAACAGCTGAGTGGCCAGCTCAGAGAAGGAAGGGCTGAGCCCAGCCCTGACAGACTATGTAGGGGTAAGCTAATGAGGGAGTTGCAGTAGTCGAGGCGAGAGATGACCAGGGAGTGAATTAGGAGCTTTGTTGTGTCATTAGTTAGAAAGGAGCGTATTTTGGAGATGTTTTGCGGAGGTTGAGGCAGCAAGGTTTGGGCAGTGATTGGGCGTGGGGCTTAAAGGAGAGTTCAGAGTCCAGGACTACACCTAGGACCTTGACATGTGGGGAGGGGCTTATGGTTGTACCATCAATTTTGACAGAGAGATCAGGGGAAGAGGCACATGGGGGAGGTTTGGTTTTGGATAGATTAAGTTTGAGGAAGTGGTAAGATATCCAGACTGATATATCTGATAGTAAATATGTGATATGTGAGGAGACTGAGGGAGTGAGCTGAGGGGTAGAGACATAGATTTGGGTGTCGTCAACGAAGAGGTGGTATTGGAAGCCAGAGGAGGCTATCAGCTGACCCAGGGAGGAGGTGTAGATGTAAAAAAGGAGAGGTCTAAGAACAGAACCTTGGGGACCCCAACAGAGAAAGGAAGAGGAGAGAAGGAAGTAGAGTTGTAAGAAACGCTAAAGGTGTGGTTGGATAAGTAGGAAGAGAACCAGCGAAGAGTACAGTCACGGAAACCAAAGGCGTTTTTTGACGAGGAGGGGGTGGTCAACTGTGTCAAAGGCAGCAGAGAGGTCCAGGAGTAAGCGTACAGAATAGTGTCCAGTGGTTTTGGCCGTTAGATCATTTGTTAATTTTTGGTAGAGCAGCTTCTGTGGAGTGTTGAGGACGAAATCCAGACTGAAGGGGATCAAGAAGGCTATTATCAGCAAGGTGGTCGCTCAGTCGGTTGTAGACCAGAAGTTCAAGGAGTTTGGATAAAAAGGGGAGAAAGGAGATGGGGCGTAGGTTGTTAAGATTGGATGGGTCCGGTGAGGGCTTTTTAAGTATGGTATGGTGATCAGTTATGACACCAGTCATATGACAGTTTTTTTTTTTGTTTGTTTTTTTTTAACAAAAGTTTAATAATTTTGAATAAGACAAAAAACAACAAAAACAGTGGTACGTTCTCGACAATCCACATATATAGTTTAGACAATAGAAACCTTAAAGCAGTAGTCGTAATCAAGGCTGTAAGTCAGGTGTTACCAGTTAAGTATATTTCCTACAAGGTATGTATAAAATACAAGGAAGCAACATGGTAATACAATATAGGCTAGTACAGCTGTGCCTGGGGACCCAACCAGTTAGGGGCCTGATCAGGTGGAACCATTAAAGGGGGTCCAGAAAGGTTGGGTACGAGTCTGAATCTACATTGCATTCAAGTTATTGAAGGGGGTAGGGTGATGACAGTCTGGTCAAAGGTACAAATAACTGTGACAGCTATCATTCACAGTATGCCTCAAATGTTTGGGAAACTGATGGGTTTATTTTGCTTGTGCTCTGTTTGATCTGTGGTTGCCATGTGCTGCACATGTGATCAGTTATGAGACCAGCCATTTGATGACTTGATGGTTTGGTTGAGAGCACAAGCAAAGGGAATAGGGAAAATAGCTGTCAGTTACTTGTGCTCTCAACCAAAATGTAATCAAATGGCTGACGTCATAACTGATCACCATGGCAACTACAAAAGAAACAGAAGCTAAGATAGCAACTTCCTTGGCTGTAAAGGATAGGAGGGCTTAGCTCACCTTTAACCTGACTTTAATCGTCATGGGAACGTGGGATGCTGATTCGGGCTGTTGACCTGAGGGCAATGTGCTCAAGCAATATATCACCATTATCTGTACTCTCAACCAAAACTGTCAAGTCATCAAACGACTGGTGTCATAAGGGATCACATGAGCAACACCATGGCAGATATAAACAGAGACTAAGATGGCTGCTTCCAAGGCTGTAAAGGATAGGAGGGTTTAGTTCCGCTTTAAGTGGAGATCAGTCCATTTGCTGGCCGAATCACATGATTGGGTAGTGCAGAGTAATGACTTCTGGTGTCCGGAGCGCAAGTCGGTTGTTACGTCCAGTTTCCAGAGGGCACACCTTCTGCACAGTGTTATAGTGACTATTACCCAGTACTCAGGCCTCTGTTACAATGACATGTCTCCATTTGCTGGCTGGACCACATGATTGGGTGATGCTGAGTAATGACTTCTGGTGTCTGGAGCACAGGATGGCTCCCACTTCCGGTTTCGAGAATGCACGCCATTCACGTGGTGCCAGGTTTACCGGCCTTCAGCATACAGGACTCTGCTGTAATGGTAGGTTTTCTTCATGTCAGACCTTGTTTGGTTCTACAAAGGTTATGGGTTATCCATATGTTGGTGGCCATGTCTTGAGGCATGTGACTACTGTGATTATGGTGACATTATATATGTGGTTTAAATCTGCGCCTTGAGAATGGGGTCCACTGTATCCCCAGGAACATCGGTATATAATGGTTTGTTTTGCAGGCTTTTGCATTATTACTGCAAAATGACCTCCTTATACAGTAATCCTGAATAGGGGTTAGAGACAGTTCCCTAAACTAGTCTCTACTGTAAAGATAACGACTATCTTGGTACCAATAGGACAAAATACACATGTATAGGTAAAATTTTTGTTTTACATATAAAAAAGACAAAACATGATTTCCAATAATCAAGACAACATGATTAAAAAAATCAAGGAATATTGATAGTTATATAGATACTTAGTATGCTCCAATAGGAGTCAAAAGTATAGAAGGTCCTCACGGACATGTGGTCCTCTACATGTTTCGCGGTCAATGACCGCTTCATCAGGAGCATTAATCTACAATAGAAGTAACAAATTATATAACGCAATCACAATTACCAAGAGAGTAGTTGTACATCAGTGTAGTTAAACCACACACATACATATCAAATATAAAATAAAGGAGAGAAAAAGGAAAATGTAACAAATCAAAAACAAGATCGGTGCACCACCGCTTACCTGGGAGTCCAAACACAGAAGCACAGTCGAGAACACCACAAGGTTTCCCTACGGCTCATATGGGGGATGTATACAGGTGGATGGTAAATCTTCCGAAATAACTGAATAGAATACGTATGTAGAGGTAAGAACATATGCCACTATATGGTTAATAAACCATGAAATAAAAGGGAAAGAAAAAGGAAACAAAGGAAAGAGGGTGGAAAAAAAATGAAAAGAGGAGAAAAGGGGGTGGGAAGGAGAAACCAGGGAGGAAGAGGTGTAGGGGAGGAGGGGGGGAGGAAAGAAGGGGAAAATAGGTAAAATGGGTCAATTGAAAACATCGCCTATGACGAAACACGCCTGGGAGGGCACGCACTGACGTCACCACGCTGTTGAGAGGAGGACGGGCTCCTGTGTTTGCCGGCCGGCATTGATTTTATGCGTTTTTTTTATCTTTATACATGTAAGTGCAATATTACCCCCTTTTTTTTTTTAATAAATTGATCATACTGTATAAAGCTATGGTTAGTCTCTCTCCTTTCTGAGCCTACCTCGAGTACATCGCCGTACGGCTATGGATCAAGAAGACGCTTAGGGGGTTGCCAGTACCAGGTCCATTTCTTGTGTGTGTCCAGCAGCCATCCTTGGAAAATAAAGGCCGTGGCTGGGTTATAGCCAAACGACTCTTTCTGCTTACTATCTGGTAAGCAGGCAATTTATACGGTGGTCGGGCACTCTTTCATATGTGTGGAGTCACTGTGGTGTTATTCAACAATTGAGTTTATAGACTACTCTCACCACTATTGATTTACCTGTTGTCATAGGCGCAACCATCCTCCATTCTATCTGGCAAAAGGTAAATAAACAGAAGAGCATAAAGTCCATATACAGGTGATCATCTGTCCACATGGATAAGCCGCTATGTGATAAAGTGCTCAGGAGACATGCAAGTGTCGTGGTGCATCCAGCCCCTTTACCTTCAACACCACTAACTGCTCACCTTCTACATGTGACCCGTAGGGTCTAGCCGCACATTCCCACAATTGGAGGTATGAGTCCTCCACTGACGGTTCTGTGGCCCAGACGATAGTTCTTTTCCGTCCATATAAATAAAAGGACATCCAGTGCTCTCCGTATAAACACAGCATTTATTAAAATTAGAAAATAAAACTTACAAGTGTAGCACTTGTCACAAGTGCATATAGCGAGCGCTCGATACAACAGTACATCTAAAAGATGGCAGCGGGTGACGTCATACGCATCGTTTCCCCCGTACGCGTTACGTCCTTGGGCGGGACTTTGTCAGCTGAATGCACTGTGACACTTGCATGTCTCCTAAGCATTTTATCACATAATGGCTTATCCATGTGGTCGGATGATCACCTGTATATGGATTGTATGCTCTTTTGTTCATTTATCTTTTGTGCTACACTATTTTAATTAATATGTTTTATTGAAGTTTTGTGTCTTGACCTTTTAGTGCTTAGCAGGCAATTGTATGTTTGAAAGGTTTATGTTTTTGTGCTGAATCCTTATGGCATTTTATCGCTTTATTATGCACTGAAGAAACAATGACAGTCATACGAAACAAACCTTCCCTAAAAAACATAACAAAATAATATGCCACTATGTCAGCTCCTTCAACATTAAAGCGGTAGTAAACCTCTGGATTTGGCAATGGAATAATGTGCTAGTATGCATTATGAAATACTTACTTTAGAACAAAGCTCTTCAGCGGTACGCTGTCACCACTGACAGAGCTTCCATCTTCACCCGGTCTTCCTTCCAGGTTCATGGACTCTGCAGCTTGAAAGGCCGAGCCACGATGACGTCACTCCCCTGTGTGCGTGTGGGAGTAACGACCCCAGCACAGTGCTCTGAAGGAACGGCACAGGCATGCTGTTCTTTCAGAGTGCATGCACCGTGACGTCACAAACAAATATCTCCTAAATGGTGCACGTTTGGGAGATATTCAATTTACCTACAGGTAAGCTTTATTATAAGCTTATGTAGCTGCTGACCCTTAAAATAAGGACATTTACCTGTTCAGGGGGCCCGTGATGTCCTCACCCGAAGCTAACCCGTCCCTCGGCTCTGGGTGGAGGCGTCAGCTTCTTAAGTAAAGTAGGTTCCCTACTGCGCATGCGCAAGTCGAGCTGCGCATTCTAAGTGATCCCTGCTGTCTTCTGTCTTCTGGGACCTGTGTGTCTCCTAGAAGACAGTGTGGGGGTGGGGGGGGGGGGTTGATGGAAGGGCAGGGCATGGCGTAGATTGCCACAGATACTGCAGCAATCTTTTGCCAGAAGTGGGAGCAAATACCTGGATTAGACAGGTTTCTGCTCCCCTCTCCGCCCTGAAAGGTGCCAAATGTGACATCGGAGGGGGGGGGAGGTATCTGGACAGCGGAAGTTCAATTTCTGGGTGGAACTTAGCTTTAAATAAATAAATTGTTTGGACTCAACTTGAAGATCCATAGTGTGCTGGCAAATATCTACACTGGTTGTCACAGTGGTCACGTGATTGGGAGCTGGTCCCATCAGCTAATGATCATTAGCGGGGACCAAGAGCTGTCTTTCAAAACTCATTCTCTGGGCATGCAGTGCTCGGCACAGAAACATCGGCTGCCCAATGACACATATGTGTTAGGCAGTCATGAAGGGGTTAACAATATCTTGGTACTATAGGAACTACAGTATATGTATATGGATCATCTGTTCCTTTGTATTTAGGACCCATCTTTGGGCCAGTTAGCCCATTGCAGCACCAGGGAATGGTGATCTATTTCTATGGATCAACTGTCCGTTTCCTTTCTTGCTATGTATGTGATTCCTCATGGCTATATAAAGCAGATTGTTTATTGTCCAAATCATTTGGTGGAGGGGGGATTATGGTGGGGGGTTGTTTTTCAGGGGTTGGGCTTGGCCCCTTATTTCCAGTGAAGGGAACCCTTAAAGTGGTTGTAAACCGTGTTACACCACTTGTACCTACAGGTAAGCCTATAATAAGGCTTAGCTGTACGTGCTGTAAATACACGGTTTAGGAGATATTTACCATATACGCTTGTGCCGACGTCATCGGCGTATGCGCACTGAAGAAACGGCTCGATCGTGACATTTCTAAAGGGCTTGTGCTGTGACGTCATCGCGGCTCCGGTCAATCACAGCGCCGGAACCCGCGAACCCGGAAATAACTCTGGGAGACATGTCGCCAGTCACAGTGGTGTATGGTGGTCTAAGGTAAGTATTTCATAACAAACTCGTATGTGATGCATATGAGCTCATTATGCCTTTGTCTTGCAGGTTTTCTTTGTTGTTTTTTTTTTGTTTTTTTATATGAGTTTATAACCACTTTAAGGCGTCAGCATACCAAGACATTTTGGACAATTTCATGCTCCCAACTTTGTGGGAACAGTTTGGGGATGGCCCCTTCCTGTTCCAACATGACTGCGCACCAGTGCACAAAGCAAGGTCCATAAAGACATGGATGAGCGAGTTTGGGGTGGAGGAACTTGACTGGCCTGCACAGAGTCCTGACCTCAACCCGACAGAACACCTTTGGGATGAATTAGAGCGGAGACTGTGAGCCAGGCCTTCTCGTCAGTGCCTGACCTCACAAATGCACTTCTGGAAGACACACTCCTAAACCTTGTGGAGAGCCTTCCCAGAAGAGTTGAAGCTGTTATAGCTGCAAAGGGGGGGCCAACTCAATATTGAACCCTAAAGACTAAGACTGGGATGCCATTAAAGTTCATGTGCGTGTAAAGGCAGGCGACTCAATACACACACGTGTGTGTGTATATATATATATATATATATATATATATATATTGCAATATATATACATGTATTGCAGGTAACTCCAGTACATATTCTGAGGAAGCGGCAATTTGACCGCGAATTGTGTCCAATTTTATGCTTTGTTATATACATTATTGTTGAATTGGTACAAGCAAAAAATCACTGTTAGTGATGTTTTCAATGCATTTTAATTGTTTATTCTCTAAATAGTCCAATCTTATTTTTAATGATGTATTAATAGCGTGAATTTTAAGGTACAGTATATACTGTATTTGGTATATCATGATTTTGAGATACAGCCTTCCACTTGAGGTACATTTAAAGTACCTCGTCTTTTCTTGTTTAGAGGCACTGTGTATTTGTTTCACCTTTAGGATGTTACCTCTTGAGGAAATGATTTAGGGCTCATTCATGCTAGTGTTGGTCTCTGAAGAGCGATCTGCGCTCAGATCGCTCTTCAGAGAGCATTTGGCAGGCGGTGAGGAGGTGTTGTATTGCCTCCTCACTGCCTGCTCTATAACTCATTGAATCTTGCACTAGTGTGCTGCAGCCCCATGGATTGCACGCGGTTGCAGGGTGCTTGTACAGCAGCCTTATTCACTCAAATAGGTCATGTTTGACAAGCACTACACCCACTGAAAGCAAGAGGGGGTATAATTCTTGCCACAGCCGCAAAGGAAGGCATCATGGCTCCGGTATGTGTACATCCCCACGGCCACTGCCTCTGCAGCTGAAGGGGTTGGCAGTTGGGGGAGCAGTAAAAGAGCAGCTCAACCACAGGATTTTACTGCCCACCGACCTCACGTGTGAATGAGCCCCTTAGTTAGCATGTGAATTCCACTTCTCAGTACAAAATTAATTACTCAGATATTGCTTTTTGCATGTCGGCCCCTTTTGCTCCTATGTTTACAAAGCTTTGAAAGTTTCGTTTTTACATCACAGAGCACAAATTTCTATTGTTGGGAAACAGACTTGGATGACGTCTGCCTCCTGAAGCTGGATTGCATGTTTAACTGTCGTATGGTTGGTACAGCAACCGGTATCTCAGGATTGCACTACTCCTTCCATACACCAGATGGCACTCTGATACCAGTTTTGTTGGGCAACAAACACCTGTAATAATGGGATTTCTGTGCGATATTTTCTCCTCTGATTGTATGGTCGTGCACACATTTCACCCCGGTAGCTCCGCTGTAACCACACGGAGATTTCAGGGACCTTATTTCAGTCTTTTATTTGGAGTCCTGAGTGCATATTCCATGTTTCAGCTCCAGCGACTGGACCTCTTCTACAGCAATAAAATAATCAAAACTGAAAAATGGCGAATATCATTTCATAAAACAATACGATTCATTTAGATTCATCCTTGGGCACATACGTACTGCTCCTCTATCCAGCTTTCCTCCATGGCTATCCAAGTCCAGTTTTATGAGGTTATTATTATTATTATTATACAGGATTTATATAGCGCCGACAGTTTACGCAGGTTGACCTGAATCCCCACTTTTACCACCCCTTAAGCCTCGTACACACGATCGGATTGTTCGCCAACAAAACCGTAGAATTTTGTCTGAAGGGTGTTGGCCCAAACTTGTCTTGCATACACACGGCCACACAATTGTTGGCCAACAATTACGAACGTACTAGACATACTACCTGGTTTTTCAGCTCTTTAGTGCCACCCTTTGGGCTCCTTCTGCTAATTTGGTGAAATCAATGGGACGGCGCGGCTATACCGCCGGCAATGCGCCTCTGCAGAGGCGCTTTGCGGTGGTATTTAACCCTTTCTCGGCCGCTAGCGGGAGGTAAAACCGCCCCGCTAGCGGCCGCATACCGACGGTAAAACGCCGCTAATAATAGTGGCGTTTTACCGCCGACGCCGCCCCCCGCCCCAGTGTGCAAGGGCTCTTAAAAAAAAAAAAAGCCTTTGTTTGCAATAACTCCATCAGTATCACCAGCAAAGCAGCTTCATTATTATCCCATTAAAGAAGAAGAGAATTGTGCGCTGCATTTGGAGATTTCATAATTTGCCGCGTCACAAATGTTAATTCTCCATTACGAACGCTAGTTTACAAGACCGACCGCTTCTGGCTTGTCCTTGCTTCCGAGCATGCGTGTTTGTACTTTGGACTTTTGTCCGACGGACTTGTGTACACATGCTCGGAAAATCCGACAACAGACATTTGTCCATGGAAAATTTGAAAACCTGCTAGCCAACATTTGTTGGCAGAAAGTCCAACAACAATTGTCCAATGGAGCGTACACACGGTCAGATTTACCGCCAACAGCCTGTCATCGAACATTTCCCATCGGAAAGTCCGATCGTGTGTACGGGGCTTAAGGCCCTGGTCTGTCCTTCTTTCTTATTGGACCACTAGAAAGTTAGGCCATCGAGCAAACATTGTGTCAAACATTTAACAATCCCCCAAATTGAGGCAACTTTATGCTCCTCCCCTCAGCAACCAAATCTCACCCTCATGTATACACCCAAGCTCTGCCCCAGAAGGAGCTCCTGGTGGAGGCTGAACATACAGGCTTACCTAATAACTGACAATTGCGCGGCCGTGCGACGTTGTACCCAAACAAATTTGATGTCCTTTTTTTCCCCACAAACAAAGCTTTCTTTTGGTGGCATTTGATCACCTCTGGTTTTTATTTTTTGCACTTGAAACAAAAAAAAGAGTGACAATTTTGAACAAAAAAAAATACAAAAAAACGAATGTATTCATCCATTTAAGCCAATATGTATTCTTCTACATATTTTTGGTAAAAAAAATAAAAAAATCGCAATAGGCATATATTGATGGTTTGCGCGAAAGTTATCGCGTCTACAAACTAGGATAGATTTTGGGACTTTTATTCTTTTTTTTTTTTTAATTGTTTTTACTGGTAATGGTGGCGATCAGCGTTTTTTAGCAGGACTGCGACATTGTGGCGGACAAATCTGACCCCAAATGACACTTTTTGGGGACCGGTGACATTATTACATTGATCAGTGCTATAAAAATGATCAATGTATAAATGACAATGGCAGGGAAGGGGTTAACACTAGGGGGCGATCAAGAAGTAAAATGTGTTTCCTCAGCGTGTTCTAACTGTAGGGGGGGATGGGCTGCCTGGGACATGACAGAGATCGTGGTTCCCGATCACTGGGAACAGCAGATCTCTTACATGCCCCCTGTCATAACGGGGACCCGCCTTGATAAAGGGTATAGTGTTCAAATTACGGAAGCTTACGCGTTTCGGTAAAAAAACCTTTTTCATAGCCATCAATGGACGAGTTGCCAGCTCTTCACTTTATTCCTTCATGCTTTTTTGAACACTGGCTTCTGTTAGCCACAAGGGTACATTCTGTGCAGTGTTACTAACAACACAGTCTTGTTTATTATACCCCTCCATTTCCTTTGTAAAAACTGAGGAGAAGAACACATTTAATACAGTTGCCTTCTCCTTGTCCCTTGTAAAAAACTTCCCCTGATTATCCTTTATGGGACCAAGATGGTTTGGCCTCGCCTTTTTACTAATAATGCATTTTAAAAAATTGTGGAGATTTTTTATGCTCTTCCACTATATGTCTCTTGTGGTCTAGTTTAGCTGCCCTGATCGCACTCTTATGCCGCGTACACACGATCGGAATTTCCACCAACAAAACTTTGGATTTTTTTCCGAAGGATGTTGGCTCAAACTTGTCTTGCATACACACGGTCACACAAATGTTGGCCAACAATTCCGAACGTGGGAACGCGGTGACGTACAACACATACGACGAGGTGAGAAAAAGGAAGTTCAATAGCCAGTGGGGCTCCTTCTGCTTGATTCCGAGCATGTGTGAACTTTTGTGCGACGGACTTGTGTACACACGATCGGACTTTCCGACAACAAAGTTTGTTGTCGGAAAATTTGAGAACCTGCTCTCAAACTTTTGTTGGCGGAAAGCAAATGTTCGATGGAGCATACACATGGTCGGACTTTCCGACAACAAGCTCACATCCAACATTTGTTGTCAGAAAGTCCGACCCTGTGTACGCGGCATTACATTTCTTCGAGGATAAAAAAGGATCTGGGGGTCCTAGTTGGTGACAGCTTCAGCAATAGCATGCAAGCAAGGTCAGCAGTCTATTAGCATGCATTAAAAGGGTATTTACTCAAGAGATAAAACTATAATGCTACCAATCTACAAAACTCTGGTTTGGCCACATCTTGGGTTATGCCGTCCAGTTCTGGTCACCAGTTCTCAGGAAGGATGTGCTTGAGCTGGAGAGAGTCCAGAGAAGGGCAACAAAGTTAATAATGGTGTTGGAGGACCTCAATTATGAGGAACGACTACAAACGTTAAACTTATTCAGCATGTATAAGAGACAATTAAAAGGGGATGTGATAGCAACATGCAAATCAGGCAAATCCTTAAATGGTGACTAGCATTGAGAGGAAACTATCTAACCTAAGATCTCCAAAGAAGACAAAGGCCACACAATGAAGTTAGATGAAAAGTGGTCCAATTCTAAACTGCTTAATGGGTTCCTAAATGTTAGAGCGGTGAGAGTGTGAGGATATCCCTTCCACTATCAGCAGGGAGCGAAGATAAATTTAAAAAACTTTTAGATGTGTTCCTTAGCGAACGCGTTGTACAGGAATATGGAATATGTTGACAGGCAGTACCGCCTTGCAAACCTGGCCATTCAAGTCTATAGGGCCATGCTGCAACCGTGAGCTAAATGTTTTGTCCAAAGTTGCAGATGGATGGAGGAATCCACCCCCCTCCCCTCCACCGGGACATTAAAAGAGAAGTGTGGGTTTGTTTTCTCTTTTAAAATCAATTCAATTAATAATTAATCAATAATAAAAATTACTTACCTAGGTCAGTGTTTCTCAACTCCAGTCCTCAAGGCGCCCCAACAGGTCATGTTTTCAGGATTTTTCCTCAGATGAAATGGCTGTGGTAATTACTAAGGCAGTGAAACTGATCAAATCACCTGTGCAAAATAACAGCCTAAAAACATGACCTGTTGGGGCGCCTTGAGGACTGGAATTGAGAAACATTGACCTAGGTGGATGCAGCATCGATCTGATGCTGCATCTGTCCCCCGCTGGCTCTAAAGGTGAGAGGTGAGAGTAAGCGATCAAACACCGCTGATCGCTCAGTTCTGAGCAGAGAGCTGTAACTGTCAGTCAGCAGCTCTCTGCTCTGAACCCCCCCTCCCCCCCCTGCACATGCTCATTGGAGTGCTGGGCTGTGGGGTGGAAGTGTCTGGCTCAGGCTCTCGGCACCTCACTGAGAGGCTGAGCCGGGTGCCGGTCCATGCTCCTGGGTGGATCCTGACCATATGGTTGCAATCTTTCCCCAGCCAGGACTGCCTCTGTGACGTCAGCTGTAGGCTGAAAACGGGTTACAGAAGTGCAGAACGAACTGCACCCCTATGATCCATAGAAGTACAGCCAAACGAGATTTGGCTGTTCTTCTCCTTTAAATTTTGACAACAAGACCCCGGCGCTGTCAGAATACACTGATCAATGTCTGCCAATTAGCTGCAGCCGCTGATTAAGAATATTTTTCAAACTAGTTTGCCCACATACTGATTGAAATTCAGCCAGTCCCTGCTGAACTGGATGATTTTTGATCCATCTATGGCAAGCTATAGATGTATTTTTTTTTTTGTTACTGCCATTTTTTTTTTCTTGCACTAGAGGGCACTGTTTACATATGAACATTCCTGTGATCCGAAGTGTCCTTAGCTTCAGTTTAGGACATTTATATGCTGTGAATAATGAGTCGTCTCCATCTTCTTTTTTTTTTTTTTTTATGTTTTATCCGAGATGGTCTAGTTTGTGCATTCATTGGAAATTATTGTAATCTTTCTCAGCAGTCATAATGTATGCATTCTTCAGGCAAGATGCATTTTGGCCTAGAGTAAAATATGCAACCCTAAACACTTGGAAAAATCAATGTGAAACATTTGCAGAGGTACATTCATATTCATTTAACTTTTCCTTTGTCTTCCCTTTTCAGGTCAAATAATAAACAAATGGCCGTTCTTCGGTGTGGGTGAAAATCAGATAAATATGATGAGTCTCTCTGGGCAACATTTTTCCTTTTTTTTTTTCCATTCTTCAGTTTTCATTAAAACAACACTAAACTCTGGTTTGAACATGTATTCATAACTGAAAAAATATATTTTATCCTATGAATCCAGATGTATCACCCAGGTGTTTAGGCAGGGTTGCTCACAAATTTAGTCTGCCAGGTAGTAAGTGTCCTGGCTAATTGTTAGAAGATCCACTAACTTTTCCCTAAATCTGGGTTTGCTACACTTCTGTCACTAGGTGGCACTGTTTGCCAGAGACAATGGATTGACAAGGGCATAGTGAAGCCAGACTATCAGTGGATGGGTTGTCTTGGCCAATTGGCAGAGGTCTATAGCCCTTTGGCCTGCTGGGAGAGCCTATTTATTTGGGCAGAGTCAGCTGATCGCTGTTCTGTACCACCTGGACAGCTGTCTGGGTGGACGTGTGTTAAAATGCTCCGGGTTGCTAGGCCAGAAGCCTGAGGCCTATCCGGGAGTACCTGGCTGCTAGGCTGGCTGAGGCCTATCCAGGAGTAGGAGAAGCAACGCAGGGTTGGAACTTCAGGCCTGGAGTCCAACCAAGTTGCAGAGGTTCAGCCGGACAGGGAACCAAGTTGTTGCTATTGGGAACAATCATTCCGGTTGCCAGCGGCAATCACGGATCAAGGCCAGAGGTAAAAGGAAAGCAGTCGTCACTGAGGGACCATCCCTCCTGTTATCAGAGGCCAGTTTATGGAAGCCTGAAAGAAGTACCAGAGCAGTCTTTTTCACCAGCCGGGGACGGTGAAGAAGTGGGGAAGCTTCAGCAAGTGCCAAGCCAGGGACCCAGCAGAATAGCGAGGGTGACGGTTGAGGAGTATACAGCGGGATAGCTGTGGAAGAGCTCAGAGGATCCAGTGACAACTGGGATCTGGAAGTCCAGTGAGAGACTGGGAGCTCAGTGAGTGAATATCTACAGTGGGACACTGTGAGGTGTAAGAAAAGATCTATACCAAGTTACTGTGAGTTACGTGTATGGATCTCTATTGACTGTTGCAAGTTCAGTTGCAATAGGAGACAAGCTGGTTACTACTAATGATACTATTTTCACCAACAAATTATTGGATATGGTCCTTACCACTCCCCTTATACATACTATTGATGTTAGGCTGACTGATTTGTAATTGCCAGTTTTATATCTTGGGCCTTTGGTCCAATGCTAGCTTTTCGGCAATCAGCTGGTACCATTCCAATCACTAAGCTGTCCATAAAGATTACAAATAAAAATCTAGCTGTGACAATGCTAAGTTCTTTGAGGACTCTTGGGTGTAAGCCATTTGGTCCTTGCTCTAAAGCTGCCATAGGAGACAGCAGTTCTACAAATACAGTGATCGTATACGGCTGGAAGGCCCTCAACCTGTATAGCTGTCTGCCTATTAATTTGTCTCAGAGTCTGCCAATTACCATTTCATCTGCCTAAGGGTGTCCTGGCCTTAACCCCCTTTCCCCCAGTTCTTGTTAAGAGACAATAAATCTCTTCTGTTTACATCCAAAAGTGACTGGCGCCCAATTATTTCATCTTGCATTACACCCACTATGCCTAGTAACCCACTCTACAAGGAAGCATGTTAGCTCTCCCTGATTCTGGAGGTCACCATTAGGCCTTTGGAGGTCAGGGCCAGCGCTACACAAACTTCTAAATTCCTTATTATTTTCTGCTTTGATCTGTTTTCCTGTTACAGAATAACTACATTCATTCTTCATGGTCCCACTGTGTATAGGAATGTAGCCACCCTCTCTTGCTCGCTCCCTAGATGGGACTATGGGATTTGTAGTGTGCATAGAGCAGTGAACATGACCGAGACTAACGTGCGCTACTCATTCCAAATGCATGGGAGTGAGAGAGGAAAAGGAGAGGTTTAGGGGTATGCATAATTTTAACCACTTCAGCTCCAGGCAAATTCTGACACTCCCTGGTTATCTCTCACCTCGACTACTGCAACTCTCTCCTGATTGGCTTAAATAGGCTATCCCCACTTCAGTCCATCATGAACGCTGCTGCCAGGCTCATCCACCTTACAAACCACTCAGCGTCTGTTACCCCTCTCTGCCAATGCCTCCATTGGCTGCCACTCAACCAACAAATCAAATTCAATATACTAACAGTAACTTACAAAGCCATCCAAAACCTAGTCTACAGCTACTTCACTAACCTGGTCTCAAGCTACCAACCAAATTGTCCTCTTAGCTCCTCCCAAGACCTCCTACTCTCTAGCTCCATTGTCACCCCCTCCCATGCTCGCCTTCAGGACTTCTCCCGAGCCTCTTCCATTCTATGGAACTCCCTACCCCAATTTGTACAGCTATCTCCTACATTGTCTACTTTCAGATGATCCCTGAAAACTCATCTCTTCAGAGAAGACCTAACAACTGTACAACTGTACATTTATTTTCTCCATCAGCACATCCCCCACAGTTATTACCTTTTGTATCTCTTGACCCTCCCTCTTAGATTCTAAGCTCTAACGAGCAGGGCCCTCTGATTCCTCCTGTATTAAATTCTATTGTATTTGTACTGTCTACAAGTTGGAAAAAGCTACGTAAACTGTTGGCGCTATATAAATCCTGTGTAATAATAATAATAATAATAATAATAATAATATGTAAAATTCAGCTTTTTTGCTAGAAAACTACTTAGAACTATATATATGTAGCGCTGGTAGATTTTAATCTACCGCTGATAGGTATATCTAGTGGGTCACTTATTATAGGAAGTTATATTTGCCTCTGTTCCAGCTTGGCTGACGTTGCATGTAGTTCCACACTGTGCCGGTGGGTGTCGTTGTCGCCATGGGCCGGTGTTGGAAAAGCAACGTGTTGAAGCGTATGAGTGCTCCTCTGTCCCGGAGATAACTCGGTGGAGGTGGTCCTCCGAGTTGCATTCTGGGAGAGGGTATTCATGGGACAGACGCCATGTTCTGGGGTTCGTTTGCAGCCACCTGCTGGCCCTCCTGGCCGACAAGTATGTGTTAAGAGTACCACCTTGTGGTCCTCCATTCCGGAGGCCCACGTCGCTGTGGCACGTGGGTGGTCCCAGAAGCCTGTCTGGGGCCTACCACAGCAGCAGAGGAATGGTCCTGAGCTGTCTATCCTGAGTGAAGAAGCTGGACAACCGGGAAGATCCCAGGAGAGGACCCCTCATGGAAGGATCATGCAGAGTGCTGGTCTGGAGAGGGGCCTGGTGACTCGGTTGGAGGACGTATCCTGAAGTAGTCTTACTGCATAGTACTGCTGGGTTGGCTTAATGGTTCAAGTACTGTGTCTGACATTCATCGCAAACCATTACGTCCTGTGGCAGAGGATCGTACGGGTTTTATTTCAAACAAGTCTGTGGCAGAGACTTTTGTTTGTGCTACGTACTGGCTGCTAGACAAGTGAGGTCTATCCAGGCGGGCAAAGATTGAATCCCACAAGGGGAGCACATTCAGCAACAAGTGTTCAATTACAAAGAATGTTCTGAAGAATACTAAGGAAAGGTACTTGAGCTTCCCTGCAGCTTCCCTTCTGCCTCTTTCCTGCTATTTCCTTTATTTGTTCATTAAAGCATTGGAAAACCTACTCAAGTGTTTGGTGCTTATATCGTCCAGAGGTAAACTCAACGGAACCCTAGACCCGGTGCCGGTGACACAGAGGTATCGAGAGTGAAGGTAACAAGCCCGCTTTAAACCAGCAGCTCCACCGAGAGTTAGTGCTACATGTGGGGGCAGTGTCCAGGATTTGTTGGCCGTCAATTCTCGCGACCTAGAGAGGTGTTTCACCGGGAGTTTACGTTGAGAGCTGGACTTTGTCAATTTCTCAGGAAAAGAAGAGGTTAAAAGTTGCAGGACTTTATTTCTGACTGCGTAGGCGGTGGGCGCCAGTAAAAGCCCGGGAGCTACGTGATCAGAAGAACAAGTGGGAGGAGCCTACCCAACTTGATACCACGTGGGATGGGATGCGTGTATGTGTTTGGTGCCAGAGAAGAAGAGAGGCCTCGTGATCGTGCTGAGAAGATCAGAGTGTGGCCATGTCTTTTTCAGCGATGCAGCCAATTATGGGACCAAGAATGTTCCCTGCGAGCACCGTGTCGAGTACTGTGTTGACCGGAACCCTGCTTACAGATACCGGTATTCTTCTGAAGCCGCAGGGGAGATTTGTTCTCTATACCGCCGGAGATATCGAAGGGCTGGGCATGATTTGCCACAAATGTGAAGGACTGACCGTACATCTCCGTCCATTTGTTCGCTGCCCGCAATGTGGAGAATATCTGTTTGTGGTGGAGCAACCTACCATGTTGCCCCGTGCTTATCGAGTGGATTGGGCTACAGGTATCGCCACAGTAGAAGCTGCTACTGCTGCGGAAAGAGAACGGCAGGCTGTGACTTTGCCTGTCGTTGCCGAGAATGTTCCGGAAAGAGACACTGCTGTTGCCATCTCATCAGCGGACATTACCTTAATTTCTACATCCACCACACCTATCCCTGTTGTACCTGTACAGAAGAAGGTGGGATATGTGAAGGCTTCCCGCGGCCGTGGTCGAGGCCTACCCCAGAGACTACCCGAACCGGATTCAACAAAGTCCACGACAGGAACGGGTGAGCAATTGATGGGAAATTTATCTGGGACTGTAAATAAATATCTGCCAGCAGAAGAGCTGGGAGATTCGGAGATAGAATCCATGTCGGATCTCTCCGGTGATGATGACCTGTTTGAGACTTTGTCGCAGGAGCTGTTGTGGGCCCAAGGCGAAGATGTCGCCTCTGCTATGACTTTCCCTGAATGGACAGCCCTGAGTTCTGGGAAGACATCACCTTATGTGGAGCCACACAGCACTGTAAATGAGACATTGTCAAAAGTTGCTAGTTCACTTCAGACACCGGCTGGGTCTATGGTGAGCAAATCATTGAATTCGTGTGTGCCTCCTGGTATGGGGAAAAATAGATCCTTACCGAAACTTGCACGTTTGCAGAGAATGTTGAACAAGCGTGTAGCTACGGAATATGGTTTGGAGTTCCCTTATGTCCCTCAGGACATAATGCAAGTGATTGAAGCTAACCGGGAGCTTTGGTACAGTGAAGCTGTTTGGGACTATTTGTCTGTGCCTAAGCCTTTCCGAAAGACTGGAGGTTCTGTTAAAATGGATGAACGTTACAGTGGATGTTTTATGCACTGGAATTTCGGTTGGCACATCTATGCTGACAGAGTGGTCATCTGCAGGCCCGGAAAAGATGACGTTGTATATTTCATCACTACAGTGGATAAACTGGGAAAAGCACTGACATTGCCAGATCCCAGGTTTTATTGGTAATTATGGACAAAGGAACTTTGGGGTAGTTAGTTAGTGTCAGTGTATAAAGATCTTCATGGTCAAGATCTGAATGCTCATTTCAGTGTTTCAAATCCAAGGACTTCTTTTTGCTAGCCGGATTTCTTTCATTTAAAGAAAAAATGTGTATATATAGGGATGGACTCCTAAAGATTATTCTAGTGTAGATAGCAGGAAGAGAGTTTCATTTTTTTCAAATGAGACTTTGCTCCTGAAATTGTATAGGTCGCCTGTGTGTTTAACATGTTTTCCTTTTCAGGAACCATTTGATCTCCTATCAAGCTGTTAGGCTTTTCAGCTAAGATAGATAGTGAGGAAATGTACAGTCATAGGATGGTTTTGTTTGCGGATGTGAACATATTGTTTTACAAATGTTAATCTTATAATGACTTTCTACTGTCTTTCCTTCTTCTTTACCTAAATCCAAGTTATAAGCTCAAATACCTGCTCTCAGGCTTGGGCGTTATTATTTTTGTGACAGACGTTGAGGACAACGTCTATTGTACTGGTGGGAGTATGTAGCGCTGGTAGATTTTAATCTACCGCTGATAGGTAAATCTAGTGGTTCACTTATTATAGGAAGTTATGTTTGCCTCTGTTCCAGCTTGGCTGACGTTGCGTGTAGTTCCACACTGTGTCGGTGGGTGTTGTTGGGCCAGTGTTCCAAAAGCAACGCGTTGAAGCGTATGGGTGCTCCTCTGTCCCGGAGGAGGCAGGCTTAAAAAAAAACACCAGTTCTCTCTGGAGAAAAAAATGCTTTGTACAAAGTTTAGACGAGTTTAGGGGAGTTTTGCGTTTTTTTTCTGCCAGAAACGCAAACCAGAAGGGTTTTTCTTTTCTGCCTCTAAACGTTGAGCTCAAAATATGCCTGTAATCGTCCTAATGTGCATGGACAGCAGTGGCGGCCGGTGGTAATTTTTTTTGGGTGGGGGGGTGGGCAAACAGTACCCCCCCTCTGTCGGTCGGTCGGTAGACTTATCCCATCTATGCAGCGCTTCACCGACGGCTTCCCTTGCTTGGTTTTCCCTTCCTCTGCTCTCCACGGGTATCGGCGGCCTCCGTTTCCTCCCTCCTCCTCAGCGGCCAATTGGGAGTCTTCTCTTTTTGGCCAATCAGAAAATGGGTCTCAGACCTGCTTCTCATTGGCACTTGATGATCAGTGTTACAACAGCGAATATTCACTTGCTGTTGTAACACCTGGGTGGGCTCATGGTGCACTGCTCTGTGCTCCAAGCCCACCCTATTTTGAAGCCTATTAGAGTCTATGGCTCTAATCAGGTGCTTTCAAAAAGACACCCCCCCCCACTGGAATTCAGGCGCCAGGCGCCCGGCGTCCTGAAAGGGGCGGACGCATGAATAGGGGGTGGCGGCGGTGGCTGTGGATAGAGATTCATGTTTTGCATGAATTTATCTATTATTCGTATAGGGGGTGGCGTGGATAGAGGGGGCGGTGCTTGGGGCCGCCACTGCTCTACAGGCAAAACACGAAACTCCTCCAGAAGCAGCGATTTTTAAGCCAGTGTGCCTAGAGCCTTTTAAGCCTTTACAGGTTTCCTTACCAGTTTAGAGTCACACAAGAGGTCTGAATCTAGAATTATTGCTCTCGCTTTTACATATATGTGCACAACCTACATATGCGTTCGCCTTTGCACACAATCACAGGGGGGCGGGGGAGCTTTAAATTTTTTTAATATTATTATTTATTTTATTTTTGTTTTTTATTTTTTTTCACTGTTTCTTTTACTTTATTGCTATCACAAGGGATGAACAACATCCCATCACCAGCTGGGAAAAAAAAGATACCGGGATGATGCCTGTAGCTGCCGGGTACGTTGCGGAGGCTGAAGCGGTTAAATCTTGATAAGTTAGGTATTTATTTACTCGATGCAACATTATCTTTTATATTTTACCAAAATTCCATAATTTTTATTGTTTTCTGGATAATTTGTACAAACAAGAGGTTATCATACAGAATGTGTCAAATAACGCTTATATTAAAAGAATGGAAAATACAGTATGTGCAGTTCATCTGATAATAATAATTTGTACTTTTAACGTAATAGTTGTTGTTAAGCATGGATGAACAGTTGGACTATTTTACAGTTTAACCACCTCCGGACCGCCCGCCGTCATTATACGGCGGCTCTTTGAAGAGAAATATCATTGTTATGGCAGCAGCTAGCTAACCCTGGTATCCTCTTCTTCAACCGGCGGTCGGCTTTCAGATAAAAGTGGCCTCTGTGGCGGATTCGCCACAAGATCACTTTTATCGATGGCGGGAGAGGGCCCCCCCCTCCCGCCGCTCTCCGATGCCCTCCGCCACTTACTGGAGCTGCCGGCAGCGGCGGAGGCAATCGTGTCCGCTCCCCTGTTAGGTATGGAGACGAGTGAGGGTAAGATGGCCCCCACCCGTCTCCATACCATTGCAGGGCGGAAGCGACATCAAAACGTCACTTCCGCTCATAGCTCTTAAAGCAATATTCTTTTTTTTTTCAAATGACATTGAATTTTTTAATTTTTTTTTTTTACTGCATTTTAGTGTAAATATGAGATCTGAGGTCTTTTTGACCCCAGATCTCATATTTAAGAGGTCCTGTCATGCTTTTTTTCTATTACAAGACTCCTCTGTACCCAAAACATGCAACCTATAGAATTTTTTAAACTTCGCCTACGAAGATTTTTAAGGGTAAAAGTTTGTCGCCATTCCACGAGCGGGCGCAACTTTGAAGTGTGACATGTTCAGTATCAATTTACTCGGCGTTACATCATCTTTCACAATATAAAAATTGGGCTAACTTTACCGTTGTGTAATTTTTTAATTCAAAAAAGTGCACTTGTAAGACCGCTGCGCAAAAATGGTGTGACAAAAAGTATTGCAACAACAGCCATTTTATTCTCTAGGGTGTTAGAAAAAATATATATAATGTTCCAAGTAATTTTCTAGCAAAAAAAAAATGATTTTAACTTGTAAACAACAAGTTTGAAAAATAGGCCTGGACTTAAAGTGGTTAACATTTTAACAATTCTAGATTCCTTGACAAAAACCCATTCTAACTGAGTAATTTTGAGTATTTTAGAGTATGGTAAAGTATAATAAAATAAGATATAAAATAGGAATAAAATAAAAGGAAAAATATAAAAATAAAGAAAAAAAAAAAACAAAAAATATAAAAATAAAATGGAAGGAAAAGTAATGACTGAAACTGTTTTTGTTGCTGAAAATTTGCATTTTGACAGCTCAGTCACTGTACTGGGAGCATGCAGAGTAGACTCTCAGCACAGAAATCTCTATCGCCCATGGTTTCATATATGCAGAGTGTGGGTGTTAAAGTCAGCCCTTTGTGCCGCACATATGTGTTACCTGGGCGGTAACTGTTGCTGAAGCCAGGGTAACATTTAACCTCTTCAGCTCCGGAAGATTTACCCCCCCCCCTTTCACGACCATTTTTTGCGATACGGCACTGCGTTACTTTAACTGACAATTGCGCGGTCGTGCGATGCTGTACACAAATAAAATTCATGTCCTTTTTTTTCCCACAAATAGAGCTTTCTTTTGGTGGTATTTGATCACCTTTGCGGTTTTTATTTTTTGCGCTATAAACAAAAAAAGACCGACAATTTAACAAAAAAAAAACACTTTCTGCTATAAAACACATCCAATAAAAAAATGTAAAAAATTAAATTTCTTCATCAGTTTAGGCCAAAATGTATTCTGCTACATATTTTTGGTAAAAAAAAAAATCCCAATAAGCGTATATTGATTGGTTTGCGCAAAAGCTATAACTTCTACAAACTATGGGAAATATACATTTTTTTTGTTTTTACTAGTAATGCAATTTTTAGCGGGCCTGCGACATTGCAGCGGACATTTCTGACACTAAGTGACACTTTTTTGGGGGCCAATGCTTACCAGATGTGGGGGGGGGGATGCTTTGACTGTGGGAAGACAGAGATCCGTGTTCCTTCTTAGCAGAAACACAAGATTTTTATCTTCCCCTCTGACAGAACGGCAATCTGCCTTGTTTAAATAGGCACACTGCCATTCTCTCTGCCTCAGAAACGATCAGCGGGTCCTGATGGACATCGAGTCAGCCAGACTCGCTGATTTGCTCCCACTGTGTCCAATCACAGCAGAAGCGGGCCGGCGGCGGCGCGTGCGCGCGCCCCAGACCCGGCAATCAAAATTACGTACAGGTACATGATTTTGTGCTGAAGGGCTGCCCTGCTGCAGTAAATGTATGTGGGGGATCTATATACAATATACACCTAGTTAATTTTTTCATATAAACCAATATGGAATACAAAATCTATCTAAAGTTATTATTATATACAGTAAACATCTAGTTTATTATTCATGCCTAAATATCATAATTCATGTCTAAATGTCATAACTATTATAGCCATCAATCATAAGTCCTTCTACAACAAAACGGCCACTGTCTGAGATAGTCTTTTACCTTCTGTAGGCCGTTTTTATCAACAAATATGGCATCCAAAATGGCTGCTGTTTGTTTACTAAGGTGAACTACAACAAATTGGCCAGCACTAGGGTTGCCACCTTTTCTTCAAGTCAAACCCGAACACTTTAGCAGTGCACAGCACAAAGTAAATATACTTTGTGATTAAATAACATAAGTTATTTACAAGAGTCCCCCTTTACATCAGAGTCCACAGAGTCCCCCTTTACATCTGAATCCATGTATCTGTGGCTACTGGGCTTCAAATTTCCAACCCCCACTTTCCGTTTCTGAGACACAGCTCCAGGGATTGGAGTGTAGACAGACACAGAGGGGTAGGGGCAGGAGGACGAGGTGCAGATCGATCCCTCTCTCCTCTCCCATCTGTATGTGGGGGGGGGTGTTAGTGCTGGGTAGTGTGAGAGAGAGTGTAACAGACATACCTGGCTTAGACAACTGCAGCCAGAAATCCTGCTGGGGAGATTTAGTCCAGTGTGAATATTGTGTCCAGGTTTCAGACAGTCTGAAACCCGGACACATGATTCCAAACCTGAACTGTCCGGGTGAATCCCAGACAGGTGGCAACCCTAGCCACCACACGTGTTCTGGTCTCTATTAGATAAATTGACAAGCAATACAACCAATTCCGCATCCCCGGATAAAGTCATGTGCCGTGACGTAACGCGTAGGGCACCACGGACCGGAAGTGATACAAGAGACTGGCAAGTTACTGTATTAACACAGTACAAAGTGTTTTTTACATGTAAGAGTTGCTATTTTAATAAAATGTATGCTTTTAAAATACTACACTTTGGGGGAATACTCTGTACTGACAGAATGGCAATCTGCCTTGTTTAAGTACTGTAGTCAAACTGCCATTCTGTCAGTGTACCTAATGATCAGCGGGTGTCGGTGGACATTGGGTCCGTGGGACCTGCTGATCAGCTCCCGCTTTTTACACAGCGGGAGCAAGCTGGCAGCGGCGGGCACTCATGCCTGATACCCAGAATTGCAGTATTACGTATATATAAGTAAATTTGCAATGGGGTGGTCGGCAAGTGGTTAAAACCTAACTCCCCTTTCACACTGGGCCTTTTTTTAGGCATTTTTCAGGCGCTTTAGCGTTAAAAAAGCACCTGTAAAGCGCCTGAAAGAAGACTCATCTGCAATCCCAGTATGAAAGCCCGAGCCCTTTCACACTGCCAGCGCCTGAAAAACGCTGGTAAAGCGCCGCTTAAGACCCCTTTCACACTGGGGCGTTTCTCAGGCGTTTTTCGAGTGCTGGCAGTGTGAAAGGGCTCGGACCATCAGCACACCCAGCCCGGTGGCAAAAACACGAAAGCGCTGCAAAGAAGCTGCTTGCAGGACTTTTTTTATGCCCTGCCAGCGCAGTGCCCCAGTGTGAAAGCACTCGGGCTTTCACATTGGGATTGCAGATGAGGCTTCTTTCAGGCGCTTTACAGGTGCTTTTTTTAACGCTAAAGCGCCTGAAAAACGCCTGAAAAACGCAGAAGTGTGAAAGGGGTCTTACCCTAACATGAAGATTGAGCGTGGGGGCAGGAATCTTAAAGGGATGATCACCAAGGGATCAACCTGGATACTTTGTTACAAGATCGGACTCAATCCTGCGTGAGGCGCACCAGTCGTTCGAGGTTCTCCTCCGTGATTACGTCAGCAGAGATGGGGGACCACATTCTGCCACGTCAAGGTCAATGCCCTGTACACATGATTGGACATTGATTGGACATTCCGACCACAAAATCTGTCGGATTTTTTCCGACGGATTTTGTGCCAAACTTGTCTTGCATAAACACAGTCGCACAAAGTTGTCAGAAAATCCGATCGTTCTGAACGCGGTGGCGTAAAACACGTACGTCTGGACTATAAACGGGGCAGTAGCCAATAGCTTTCGCCTCTTAATTTATTCTGAGCATGCATGGCACTTTGTGCGTCGGATTTGTGTACACACGATCAGAATTGAAACAATCGGATTTTGTTGTTGGAAAATTTTATATCCTGCTCTCAAACTTTGTGTGTTGGAATTTCTGATGGAAAAAGTCCGATGGAGCCCACACAAGATCGGAATTTCCGACAACACAATCCGATCGCACTTTTTCCATCGGAAAATCCGACCGTGTGTACAGTGCATAATTGTTTTATTTTATCCACACTTGGGTAGCATAGAGGTACACTTGCACACAACCCATTTAATCTACTATCCATGTGTAAAAAAAAAAAAAAAAAAATGCACTGGACTGCATGTGGTGTGAACCAGCCCTAATGCTTGATACACACTAGCGCTGCGCGATTAATCGTTAAAAATTACGATTCCGATTCAACCTCCCTCATGATTTCTATGCAGCATTTCCCTGATTCATTCATGTAACAAATGCAGAGAGTTCTCTGCTCACTCAGCTGTCAAAAAAGAAAAAAGAAAACAGGCAGCCTCACAACACTGTCAGCACTGGGACATAACTATAAACATTGTAACATTTAGTTCTTTTAGAGATCAAAGGGATGAACTTCTGTCTGTAAATGAGGTCAGTTTAACCACTTAAAGACTGATGCCCTGTACATACGGTCGGATTTTCTGACGGAAAATGTGTGATAGGACCTGGTTGTCGGAAATTCTGGCCGTGTGTAGGCTCCATCACGCATTTTCCATCGGATTTTCCGACACACAAAGTTTGAGAGCAGGCTATAAAATTTTCCGACAACAAAATCTGTTGTCGGAATTTCCGATCATGTGTACACAAATCCGACGCACAAAGTGCCACGCATGCTCAGAATAAATAAAGAGATGAAAGCTATTGGCTACTGCCCCGTTTATAGTCCCGAGGTACGTGTTTTACGTCACCGCGTTCAGAATGATCGGATTTTCCGACAACTTTGTGTGACCGTGTGTATGCAAGACAAGTTTGAGCCAACATCCGTCGGAAAAAAATCCTAGGATTTTGTTGTCGGAATGTCCGATCAATGTCCAACCGTGTGTACGGGGCATAAACCTTTTTCTGACACTTGTTGCTTACAAGTTAAAATCAGTAGTTTTTGCTAGAAAATTACTTAGAACCTCCATAGAGCAGGGATATGCAATTAGAGGACCTCCAGCTGTTGCAAAACTACAAGTCCCATCATGCCTCTGGGTGTCATGCATGTGGCTGTCAGAGTCTTGCTATGCCTCATGGGACTTGTAGTTCTGCAACAGCTGAAGGTCCGCTAATTGCATATCCCTGCCTTAGAGAATAAAATGGCGGTTGTTGCAATATTTTATGTCACACTGTATTTCCGCAGCTGTTTTTTTTAAATGCAATTTTTTGGGGAAAAAATACACTTCAATGAATTAAAAAAAAAAAAAAAACAGTAAAGCTAGCCCAATTTTTTTTGTATGATGTGAAATATGATGTTACGCCACGAGAATCGTGAGGGAATCATGATCTTTATTTTAAGCAAAAAAAATGGTGATTCTCATTTTAGCCAGAATCGTGGCAGGTCTAATGCACACAATGAGATTATCAGACGAATATTTGTATTGTATTTTTGAATGACGACTGTACTGATTAAACGAAAATCGTACGTTCTGGTATCATATGAAGAATGTTTTCGTTCTTGTCCGATCAGTTAATATCGGATGAACAGTCGTAATCGGCTCTCGGAAAGCTGTGCACTAACGATCAGATTATCGCACGATCGATTCAAAAGCCGTATTTTTGGTACGATTTTCTGATCGTGTGTAGGGGACCTTAACGGATTGTGTCCACAAAGTCACATGGAGGCACTGCAAAGATTCTGAAAATGGCCACCCAAGCTCACTTCCAGCATAGAGACTGCAGATGTACAAGCTGGTGATGCATCCCAACAATCCATAATGATGTTAAATATTTGTGTATGTTTTCCATTGTGTATTGCAGTGCGATAATAGGATTGTTGATTGCCATTTATTTAGACATGATGCGTAATCACGGTGATTATTGGACTGGTTTGTGTGGTTAGCGGAGTAGTTAAACTTGTTAGCATGACTGTTCCCATTAAGCATTTTGAGAGACAGCTACATTCTTTGCAGATTAGCATTGTGTCTGGCATACGACATTTGCACAGTTGAGAAAAAAAAAGAGTAGACAATGGGTTTATGATTTTTTTTTTTTCTTTTATTACTGACTTTATTGAAAATATCTATGCCAAGGTATTTCTTGTTGAGAAAGAATGTTATGCCTAATGTAAGATTTTTTCCCATTTTCCAGTGATATTTGCCTGGTATAAATATTAATAAACATTAGAGGTATCGGCAATTTAATGCTGAATGGCTTCCCTCTTTGCAGAAGTCAGTAGGGCCCATAGATTCCGTATTTCCTCCAAGACATCTGGTGTCTGACTGTCTGAGGTATAATTGTGTCCACGTACATCTGAATCTAATAGGTCGATAGTCTGTATTTTTCTTTAAAAAAAAAAACGTTTATTGGAAGTTTTCACATTACACGAAAGTAACTTATAGGGGTTGATTTACTAAAACTGAAGTGCGCAAAATCTGGTGCATCTCGGCAGAGAAACCAATCAGCTTCCATTTTTTTTTTTTTGTCAAAGCTTAGTTGTAAAAGCTGAAGCTAGAAGCTGATTGGCTACCATGCACAGCTGCACCAGATTTTGCACTCTCTAGTTTTATTAACTCAACCCCAAAGTGTACAATGGAAGATCTTGATGGTAACCATAATAAATATGGAAAAATAGCCTTAAAGGGTTCACAATAAAATGTATAGAAAAACAGGGCTTTTTTTCTCAAACAATACCCTGTTTCCCCGAAAATAAGACCTAGCATGATTGTCGGTGATGGCTGCAATATAAGCCCTACCCCCCAAATAAGCCCTAGGTAAAGTCCTTGTAGGTCTTCTTTTCAGGGTAGGGTTTATTTTCGGGGAAACAGGGTAGGGCTTATTTGGGGGGTAGGGCTTATATTGCAGCCATCACCGACAATCACGCTAGGTCTTATTTTCGGGGAAACAGGGTAGGTGCTGGAACTTAACCACAGCCCCACAAAACCCTCCAAATCACATCAAATAGTGGGTGTCTTCAGTCAAATTTCACGAAAACAATAGGAGGGTCTTAAAGGGGCATTAAATACCAGGATTGCATTACATACAGAGTGCAGAGCTGTCCCTTGTAAACACAGAAACCAGACTTCTGTGTTTACAAGTGATTGTGGTGAGCAGGCACCAAAGGGTCTGAGCCAGAGGTGGTGGAACTGAGTTCCACCAAGTTCCCCCTGAAAAAAAGCCCTGTAGAAAACAGTACTGCCTGGGTAAAGGGAATACCCAATAGCTAGGTTTTTTTTTTTTTGGGGGGGGGGGGATAATGGTCATAGGAAGAAAAAGGAAGAGAAAGATTGGGGAAACTAGAAAGGACTGTTATGCCCCGTACACACGATCAGAAATTCCACCAGCAAAAGTCGGATGTGAGCTTTTGGTCAGAAATTCCGACCGTGTGTATGCTCCATCGGACTTTTGCTGGCAGAGTTCCAGCCAGCAAAAGATTGAGAGCAGGTTCTCTATTTTTAGGTCGGTAAAAGTTCCTATCTGAAAATGCGTTCGTCTGTATGCAATTCGGACGCGCAAAAAATCATGCATGCTCGGAAACAATTCGACGCATGCTCGGAAGCATTGAACTTAATTTTCTTGGCTCGTCATAGTGTTGTACGTCACCACGATCTTGACGGTCGAAAGTTCAGAGAACTTTTGTGTGACCGTGTGTATGCAAGGCAAGCAAGTTTTTTCTGACGGAATTTTTGATCGTTTCTATGGGGCAGGAGAGTAGGGGAAAGGAAGAGAGAAAGGGTCCCATGGGATCTTGATGGCTTAAAAGTTAAATTGTCAGGAGAAGATGATTAAATATGGAGGGGGGAGTATATGCAATCCATGGTTGCCAAATCTGGATCTGGATGGTAACCATAATAAATATGGAAAAATAGCCAAAAGGGTTCACAGTAAAACATGTATAGAAAACAGTACATCAAGTGCAAAGGTAGTCCTATCTGCACCTCTAGTGAGAATATATTTGTGGTCAAATGAATAGCAGGCATTAAAGAGGACATGTGACCGTTCTGGGGAAGGCAGCAAAGCATACCCAATAGCCAGGTCTTTGGAGGGTGGGAGGGTGGTCTGAGGAAGAGAAAGAATAAGGACCATAGGAAAAAAAAGGGCAAAGATTGGGGAAACTAGAAAGAGATGGGAGAGTAAGGGAAAGGAAGAGAGAAAGGGTCCTAGGAGATCTCAATAGCTTGAAAGTAAAATTGTTAGGAGTAGGCATGTGCATTTCGTTTCGTTCCGAATCGAAATTCGGACGAATTTTTCATTATTCGGAAATTCGGATGCATCCGAATTTCCGAATTACAAAAGTAAAGAATTTAAACGAATCCGAAAAAAAAAACGAACGAATTCGAAAACATATTCGAATCGAATTCGAAAACATATTCGAATCGAATTCGAAAACATATTCGAAAACATATTCGAATCGAATTCGAAAACATATTCGAATCGAATTCGAAAACATATTCGAAAACATATTCGAATCGAATTCGAAAACATACTCGAATTCGAAAAAAATAGAAAACGTTTTTCTAAAAAAAAACAATAAGATAGAATATAAAATAATAAAGCAATAGAATATATATATATATATATATATATATATATATATATATATATATATATATATATATATATATTTTTTTTTTTTTTTTTTTTAATTATTCTCTTCTATTGTTTTTTTATGCTTTTCTTTTCTATTATTTTATATTTTATATTAGTCTTTTCAATTCAAATTCAAATTCATTCTATACGAAATTCGAATTTCGGTACATGGCTTCTGAAGTTTGAATTTAGTATAGAATGAATTTGAATTGAAAAGACTATTATAAAATATAAAATAATAGAAAAGAAAAGCATAAAAAAACAATAGAAGAGAATTATAAAAAAAAAAAATTATATATATATATATATATATATATATATATATATATATATATATATATATATATATATGTATATATATATATATATATATATATATATATATATATAATTTTTTTTTTTATTATTCTCTTCTATTGTTTTTTTATGCTTTTCTTTTCTATTATTTTATATTTTATAATAGTCTTTTCAATTCAAATTCATTCTATAAGAAATTCAAACTTTAGAAACCATGTACCGAAATTCGAATTTCGTATAGAATGAATTCGAATTGAAAAGACTATTACAGAATATATAATATATATATATATATATATATATATATATATATATATTATATTCTGTAATAGTCTTTTCAATTCGAATTCATTCTATACGAAATTCGAATTTCGGTACATGGTTTCTGAAGTTTGAATTTCGTATAGAATGAATTCAAATTTGAATAGAAAAGATAGAAAACAGAATAGAAGAAAATATAATATATATATTATATTTTCTTCTATTCTGTTTTCTATCTTTCCTATTCAAATTCGAATTCATTTTATAAGAAATTCAAATTTCGGAAGATGGTTATATATATATATATATATATATATATATATATATATATATATATATGTGTGTGTGTGTGTATGTGTATATTTTATATATATATATATATATATATATATATATATATATATATATATATATATAAAACCATATATATAGTTTACTTTTTCAAATTCAGTTATTGTTTTTTTCAAATGCGGTAGAATTTTTTCAAATCTTATAGTTTTTTTCGAATGTGGTAGAAATTGTTCAAATTTGACAGTTTTTTTTGAATGTGGTAGAATTTTTTCGAATTTGATATTTTTTTCGAATGTAGTAAAAATTTTTTTGAATTTGATAGTTTTTTTCGAATGTGGTAGAATTTTTTCGAATTTGACAGTTTTTTTCGAATGTGGTAGAATTTTTTCGAATTTGACAGTTTTTTTCGAATGTGGTAGAATTTTTTTGAATTTGATAGTTTTTCGAATGTGTTAGAATTTTTTCGAATTTTATAGTTTTTTTCGAATGTGGTAGAAATTTTTCAAATTTTATAGTTTTTTTCGAATATGGTAGAAATTGTTCAAATTTGACAGTTTTTTTTGAATGTGGTAGAATTTTTTTGAATTTGATAGTTTTTTTTTAATGTGGTAGAATTTTTTCGAATTTGACAGTTTTTTTCGAATGTGGTAGAATTTTTTCGAATTTGACAGTTTTTTTCGAATGTGGTAGAATTTTTTCGAATTTGACAGTTTTTTTCGAATGTGGTAGAATTTTTTCGAATTTGATAATTTTTTCGAATGTGTTAGAATTTTTTCGAATTTTATAGTTTTTTTCGAATGTGTTAGAATTTTTTCGAATTTGACAGTTTTTTTCGAATGTGGTAGAATTTTTTCGAATTTGATAGTTTTTTCAAATGTGTTAGAATTTTTTCGAATTGTATAGTTTTTTTCGAATGTGGTAGAAATTTTTCGAATTTGACAGTTTTTTTTCGAATGTGGTAGAATTTTTTCGAATTTGATATTTTTTTCGAATGTAGTAAAATTTTTTTTGAATTTGATAGTTTTTTTTTTAATGTGGTAGAATTTTTTCGAATTTGACAGTTTTTTCGAATGTGGTAGAATTTTTTTGAATTTGACAGTTTTTTTCGAATTTGATAGTTTTTTCGAATGTGTTAGAATTTTTTCGAATTTTATAGTTTTTTTCGAATGTGGTAGAAATTTTTCGAATTTGACAGTTTTTTTTCGAATGTGGTAGAATATTGGTGGTAGAATTTGTTAGAATTTTTTCGAATTTGATAGTTTTTTCGAATGTGGTAGAATTTTTTCGAATTTGACAGCTTTTTTCGAATGTGTTAGAATTTTTTCGAATTTGATAGTTTTTTTTCGAATACGGTCGAATTTTTTCGAATGCGGGCGAATTTTTTCGAATTCGAATACGAAACGAAACAAATTCCGAAAACGAATGTAATGAATGCAACGAATTTAACTAAACGAATTTAGTTAAATAACGAATCAAAACGAAACTAAACTAAACGAATTTTTTCATCCTGCACATGTCTGGTTAGGAGACAATCCAAGGTCACCAAATCTGGAGGAATTTTTCATGGGAGTCCACAAATATAACCATTAGTTTTCCTTTAAATAGTCTGTATTTTTCATTACTGTTATTCAAAGTTAACATTTTTAGCTGGCTAAAATACATGGAAGCTACCATTCCTGACCAATTGGAGAGTCAAATGTGTTGGTAGCCAAAACCACAGACAGACTGTTCACATTGAGCCATCACAAAAGGCTAGAAGTAAAAAAATCCCTACATAACTGGCCTTCTATAGAAGAATGTAGCCTGTATTCCTGTCATTCCCGATCCCACCTCCCGACTCTTCCAATAATGTCACTTCTGCCCGTTTAGTCCACGCTGGTCAGCGCAGAACTTCCTGGATCTGTAAGGCTTCCCAGCCTCTCTACATCTCCCTTTCAGTTACTTGGGCCGCCAGTGGAGCCTGCAGGACGGTGGATGCCATGGGACTGAGGACATTATGACGAGCGTGACTATTTTTTACATCTCGTAAGTTTATACTTTGTGCAATAAATGCTAAAACAATATCAACGCGTTTTGCAATGGTCACTTCTGCGCGATAGTCGCTGCTTTATAGAAAAACATATCATTCAAAGAGAAATGTGCAAATAACATCATAATATAAATAAAACATTTTCAAATATAAATATATGTTCATATACATCATGGAGGGAGGAACAAAGGGAAAAATATTTTTTGAATAATAATAATTTATATTTGTTTGTTGGGATTGTATCTTCATTGTCTGTTTTTTTTTTTTTTTTATGCTCATCCTTAGCGCACATTTTACTGTCCAACAATGTGGCTGATTATATGTTTTTCTATGGCTGTCACACTACTTCCTCAAACTCAACCTGTCCAAAACCGAGCTCATAATATTTCCTCCCCCACGTGCTCCTTCCCCTGACTTCTCTGTCATGATCAATGGCATAACCATCAATCCATCCCCACATGCCAGGGTGCTAGGTGTTATCCTGGACTGTGAACCCTCCTTTTGGACCCACACCCAATCACTTTCCAAAGCTTGCCGCCTCAACCTCCCCAACATCTCCAAAATACTTCCCTTCCCAATGACACCATAAAGCTTCTAATTCACTCCCTAGTTATCTCTCACCTCGACTACTGCAACTAACTCCTCATTCGCTTACCTTTAAATAGGTTATCCCCTCTTCAGTTCATCATAAATGCTGCTGCCAGACGTATCCACCTTACAAACCGCTCAGCGTCTGCTACCACTCTCTGTCAATCCTTTCATTGGCTGCCACTCACCCAACAAATTAAATTCAAGATACTAACAATAATTTACCAAGTCATCCACAACACCGCCCCAGCTACATCACTAGCCTAGTCTCAAAATACCAACCAAATCGTCCTCTTCCTTCCTCCCAAGACCTCCTGCTCTCTAGTTCCCTCGTCACCTCCTCCCATGCTCATCTCCAGGACTTCTTCTGAGCCTCTCCCATCCTTTGGGATCCCCTACCCCAATCTGTCCGATTATCTCCAATATATATATATATATATATATATATATATATATATATATATATATATATATATATATATGAACTAAATACAAAAATTCACAACCCTTGAACCTAGAACATCATATTTATGTTGAGTGTCACCATATACTAGGGCAAAGTTTTTAAAGAATACAGTACTCAATTTACATTTTACATTACATTAGTGTGTTTTCGCCAGGAGGAGACTGATTGATAGACAGAGAAGTCTATTTATATAAATGTTTATAAAACTAAAAAAATGATGTAAGTGTACATAAAAAAATACATACAGGACCTAAAATAGATATATTATTTTGTATGAATTGTTTACATTGTAATACTTAGTATGCGCTAAACAACTTAACTTTTTCAGTCCTTTTACTTTTTTTTTAATATAAGTTTACTTTTTATGAGAATGTTTTCTTTTTATTGTACGTAGTGCCCACCATCTAATGAAGACAAAATATACGTGCTAACCACAATCTTGATGCAAATTTAAGCAGCATTACACAATGTTACATCATGTTCCGAACAAGATAAATATCAAGAATTAACTGTAAAATATGTGTATCCACATATGTAATTTGTTTAGAAACCATACCATCAAAAGAATTGATCAGACTTCTGGGTTTAGGTCTTGAAGCAAAATGAATATTCAAAAGGGAGTGAGCTAGTTCAAAGAAAGCAGTTTTAGTCAATCTTGACTAAATTCTGCAAAATTAATTCCATTCTATTTAAGCGAATTTTTAATAATTTTAATGTATATAATGTAGACATGATCTTTTTGTTAAAGTCAGGATATATACAGTATATATATGTGTGTGTGTGTGTGTGTGTGTGTGTGTGTGTGTGTGTGTGTATGTATATATATATATATATATATATATATACAATATCTCACAAAAGTGAGTACACCCCTCACATTTTTGTAAATATTTTATTCTATCTTTTCATGTGACAACACTGAAGAAATGACACTTGTCTACAATGTAAAGTAGTGAGTGTACAGCTTGTATAACAGTGTAAATTTGCTGTCCCCTCAAAATAACTCAACACACAGCCATTAATGTCTAAACCGCTGGCAACAAAAGTGAGTACACCCCCAAGTGAAAATGTCCAAATTGGGCCTAAAGTATCAATATTTTGGGTGACATCAGTTCCGGGCTTCGTACACAGTGCGAGCGGCCGCTGTATACTGGCCCCAACAGTTCCTATGCCTGCAGTTTGGTTCCCCCTTCAACGGACCCCTGGCCTTATGGTCCTGGACAGGCCCCCCAGCAGGGGTGCTCCTGTGTTCTTTGTCCAACGGCTTTTTGCTGGGTTTCCCTAATGCCCGTTACACACGATCTGACATCGTACTAAAAAAATTTCCGTGCATGTCCGATAGAATAATATCAGATGAACTGTCCAGATCGGCTCTCAAAAGCTCTGTACTAACGTTCCGATTATCGTATGATCGATTAGAATGCGGAATTTTTCGTACGATTTTCGGATCGTGTGTACGGGGCTTAAGCGCCTGTGTCATCCATGTGGCTCCAGCCTCCAGGTACTGTCAGTTTTTTAATCCAAGTCTCTGCATGACCATCAATTGACTGCTGTATGCCTTGGTGAATATTTTATTATTTTTTTAACAATAATAAAAAGTTTTTACTTTGCCGCTGAGGTTCCTATTTATGTCTGCTGATCAGCGCTGTTCACTCTTTTATTTATATATGGTGAGGTAATGAGAATGCAGAAAGAGGATTGATTCACTATTTTTTTTTTAATACAAATATTAAGCACAGGTATTTAATTTGGGACATTCACTTTATGATGATTATTATTCACATTATCTGAATTATGTATTGATATTGTAGGTTCATTGTAAATTTGTATAGTGCCACTTATATATGTGTTAATGTATTAAGTCAGGGGTGACCAACCACTGGCCCGTAAAGCCCTCTGATGTGGCCTCCTACTCTGGGATGGCGGGTCGGCAAGCCAAGATGGCGGATTCCCAACCCGCCATCCTAGAGCATCAGTTTTCTGAATGCAGCCGGCGCTAGCGTAAGCATGGCTGTGGAGGGAGCAGGGCCACAAAAGCCAATGCTTCCTGTATAGCGCCGGCTCCTGTCACAGGTTGAGTGATACAAATTGCACTCTGCCAGGGGCAGCCATGAAGATTCCTGAATGGAAGATTATTATTAAAGGTCAGTATATTTTTTAAAATCACATTGTCTGCATGGGCTTCTCTCTTCTGCAGTGGTTACCAGGCTGCTTTCAAACCTATCCGCAGGTGCACCGCAGTGCATCTGCGGATAACCTGCACTGAATCATAAATTTCTGTTATTATCTGTAGGGTTGGTGCGCTTTCTGAAAGTGCACCAAAACTCCTAAATGCAGGAGTTTTGCTAAGCTTTCAGAAAGAGCACCGCACCTGCAGGATATAATAGAAATCCATGGCTCACCACAGGTTACCGTAGGTGCACCACAAATCAGTTTGAAAGCAGCCCGTCAAAGAAAAGGCAAACCAGCAGGAAAGCCACAGGTGCACTGCACTGCAACCGCAGTGCAGGTAAACCGCAGCATATCCATGTGAAAGCAGCCTTAGATCCCTTTCACACGATCTGTCCGATCTGGTCCACCTGCTGTTTTTTCAGGCAGACCCAATTGGACCCTCTATTCACTTCTATGGAGTGGTGGATGAACACACTTGTGTCCTTTTACACCTACCTCCAATCCAATCTGCTAAAAAAAACAGAAGCGGATTCATCCCCTTCCGTCAGAAGGTCCATAGAGTAGAATGGGCTGTGTCCTGCATATGCAGAGTGGACACAGACCTGTCATCCGCCCACTCCGCTCATTGTGGCCCGCGACCAGTTACCAAGTCGTTAAAGTGGCCCTCTGTATTAAGTGCTCTGGGGAGCTTATGTGTAGAGTTTTGGGAGTAGAGGGTTCATTTACTTATTAGGTTTCGCTGTGATACACATATTTTGGTCAGACACACTTGCAGCATCCTCCTAGGTAGGTGCCAGGTTAGGTAAATTTAGTTCTTAGCTCCACTGTAATCAGTTGAGCTGCTTGTGATTCTTGTGGGCTGTTCTGTGCCTCAATGGTTGCAGGTTTGATTACTTCCCCCTGTTTCTGGAGGATTCTGAAAAAAGTGGGCTGGTAAAATCAAATCAGCAGCTGAATATGTATGTGGTCTCAGTGAATCCCTGGGCGAGGATGCCCAGATGGTGGCTAGGAGTGAGCATAAGCAGTCTCGGACTTGGAGCAAAGGAGTTCTTGTCCAGCAGGACGAGATCCCAACCTGAAGGGCTGCTGTCCTTCTGGGCAGTCAAGTTGTGCTTTTTTGCTGCTCATCGAGGTCCCAGCTGGCTAGCTGGGGGGCCTATTCTACTGAATACTGCTGGAGCTGACTGAGGGATTTCTTTTGGGGATCTGGTCTAGAGAATTCACTGGAAAGGTGTCTAATTATCCAAAGACATTAGTGAGTACAGACCGGTGTGAGAGATCCCAGTGACTGCATGCTGATGTTCTCCCTCTTACATCGGAGTCAGCCTATACTGAAACGTGGACATTTTTTTCTGGTGTCCCTGTGTAGCTCAGCCTATTATTTGCTGCTGCAAGGACTAGACTTGTGCACAACGGAAAATTTCGTTTAGTTTCAGTTCATTGTCATTCGTAAAATACATAATTTCATTCTGTTATATTCGTGATGTTGCGTTAATACATTTTCGGATAATTCGTTATTGCTGTAGAGTGTCGATATTCGTTATACTGAATCTCGAATTGTGTTAAACTCATTCGTTATATGCGCTATAATTTCGTTCATATTCGTTGAAATTCAATATTTATGTATGTATATATATTCGTGATTAGGGATGAGCTTCGTGTTCGAGTCGAACCCATGTTCGACTCGAACATCGGCTGTTCGATCGTTCGTCGAATTGCGAAGGATATGGGCCGTTCGCGCCAAATTCGTGTGGCGCGTCACGGCCCATAATTCACTGCGGCATCGCAGTGCATTGCTGGCTGATGATTGGCCAAGCATGCACTATGACCCGCATGCTTGGCCAATCACAGCGCCGCCTGAGCAGAGAGCCGTAATGGCTCAGGGGATTTAGTACAAGCCCCACACTATATAAGGCCGCCTGCACGGCGGCCCTGTGTAGTGTGTGTTCCGGCGTTCATTGAGAGAGAGAGAGAGACAGACAGTGACATTTGATTTGAGTTAGATAGATTAGGCAGAACAGTCAGTCAGTTAGCTGCACTTACAGTGTATTGTGTATATATATGCATCCCAGGTGTTGCATATATATATATATATATATACACTATATTCAGTTTAACTAGATCCGTTCTTGTTATCTTCCTACTGACAGGCAGGCTTGTCTTGTTACAGTATTTACAGCTACCTGAAGAAAATTACTGGTGTTCCTTTGATCCTATTAGTACCACAGTCAGGCAGCTAGACTATTTACGGTTAGTGCGGTGCGTCCTGCTCACAGTGTTCAGCTAGATCCGTTCCTGTTATCTTCTTACTGACAGGCAGGCTTGTCTTGTTACAGTATATACAGCTACCTGAAGAAAATTACTGGTGTTCTTTTGATCCTATTTGTACCACAGTCAGGCAGCTAGACTATTTACAGTTAGTGCAGTGCGTCCTGCTCACAGTGTTCAGCTAAACCTACAAGTTAGTGTGGTGCGTCCACCTCACAGTGTTCAGCTAAACCTACAAGTTAGTGCAGTGCATCCTGCTCACAGTGTTCAGCTAGATCCGTTCCTGTTATCTTCTTACTGACAGGCAGGCTTGTCTTGTTACAGTATATACAGCTACCTGAAGAAAATTAATGGTGTTCTTTTGATCCTATTAGTACCACAGTCAGACAGCTAGACTATTTACAGTTAGTGCAGTGCGTCCTGCTCACAGTGTTCAGCTAAACCTACAAGTTAGTGGGGTGCGTCCTGCTCACAGTGTTCAGCTAAACCTACAAGTTAGTGTGGTGCGTCCACCTCACAGTGTTCAGCTAAACCTACAAGTTAGTGTGGTGCGTCCACCTCACAGTGTTCAGCTAAACCTACAAGTTAGTGGGGTGCGTCCTGCTCACAGTGTTCAGCTAAACCTACAAGTTAGTGGGGTGCGTCCACCTCACAGTGTTCAGCTAAAGCTGCCTGTAGAAGGTTGGTGGTGTTCTCATACTACAGGCAGGCAGTTGATTTTGCTAGCTGCAGTATCAGTACATATATATATATATATATATATATATATATATATATATATATATGCCAGCTTAGTGCAGCTACAGGCCATTAATATGTCTGGAAGGCCAAGAAGGAGAGGCAGACAGTCACAAGCCAATAAGAGAGGGCAAGCAGGCTCTGTGTCTAGTGCTGGTCATGGAGACGGTGCATCCTCATCAGCATGTGGCCGTGGGACACGCTTGGGCTTTTTTTCAGCAGCTGGCCGTGTTGAGCCACAACATGCGGAAGACTTTGTCGAGTGGATGACCAAGCCGTCCTCATGCTCCTCATCCTCTCTCACCCATGCCCAGGGTACTTTGTCTGGCAAAGCAGCGGCCTCTTCCCTCGGCTCAATGTCATCAGTGACTCCTTCCCTAGCCCCACCATGTCCTCCTGAGGAGTCCCTCGAACTGTTTGACCACAGTGTTGGGCACATGCTCCAGGAGGATGCCCAGCGTTTGGAAGGCTCTGATGATGATACTGAGCTCGATGAAGGCAGTAACATGAGCGCAGACAGAGGGGGTGCCCAAGAAGGACAGCAATCTGGCAGTCATGCTCCCCCTGCTGCAGCATACTGCCAGGTTTGCTCCAGTGATGAGGAGGGAGGGGATGATGAGGTCACTGACTCAACGTGGGTGCCTGATAGGAGAGAGGAGGAGGAGGAGGAGGCAGCACATCACCAACGAGGCAGGATGCCCTCCAGGGGCCAGCCTAAGGGCAGCACATTGACTGCATCACACCCCAAAGCTCCACATGTGCAGGGCGCTGCAGTCTCTGCGCGTTATTCAAAAAGTTCTTTGGTGTGAGCCTTTTTTGAGACGAGTGCATCAGATCGCACCGCTGCTATTTGCAACATATGTCTCAAGCGTATCTCGCGTGGCCAAAACATCTCCCGCTTGGGTACCACATGCTTCACCAGACATATGTTGACCTGCCATGCAGTTCGTTGGCAAGCGTATCTAAAAGACCCACACCAAAGAACAAAGAGGACCTCTCCTTGCTCCTCATCAGCTGAGATCTCCAACCCCACTATACCTTCAGTCCTCTCTGAGACCTGCACTGAGAGGAATGAAGGTGTAGAATTAGGTGTGTCACAGCCAAGTACTTGTGGGCAATCTGCTTTTGGTACACCGACGTCAGATTGTACCAGGCAAATTTCCCTGCCCCAGCTGCTGCACCGCCGAAAGAAGTTTGCTCCCAGCCATCCACATGCGCAGCGGTTGAATGCTAGCTTGGCAAAATTGCTAGCACTTCAACTGCTGCCTTTTCAGTTGGTAGACTGTGCCCCCTTCCGTGAGTTTGTGGAATGTGCGGTTCCTCAGTGGCAGGTACCTAAACGCCACTTTTTCTCACGGAAGGTGATTCCGGCTCTCTACCGGCATGTGGAAGGCAATTCCATGCCTCGCTGGACAGGGCGGTCAGCGGTAAGGTGCATATTACCGCTGACTCATGGTCCAGCAGGCATGGACAGGGACGTTACTTAAGTTTCACGGCGCATTGGGTGACTCTGCTGGCAGCTGGGAAGGATGCAGGACAAGGTGCAGTAGTGTTGGAGGTTGTTCCGCCACCACGCCTCCAAAATGCTAATGATTGTGACACACCTCTCTCCTCCACCCCCTCCTCTTCTTCTTCCTCCATGGCCTCTTCCTGTGCTTTGTCCTCGGAACCAGCGGTGCTCCATAGCCATTCAAGGGGCTACGCAAGTACGCAGGCCAAAAGATGCCATGCGGTGCTTGAGCTGGTGTGCTTGGGGGACAGGAGCCACACTGGGGCACAGGTTCTGTTAGCTCTGCAGGGGCAGGTTCAGAGGTGGTTGACGCCACGCCAACTTAAGGCAGGAATGGTGGTTTGCGACAATGGCACCAACCTCCTCTCTGCCCTCCGACAGGGACAAATGACCCATGTGCCCTGTTTGGCTCACGTCCTTAACTTGGTGGTGCAGCGGTTCTTGGGCAGGTACCCAGGCTTACAGGATGTCCTGAGGCAGGCCAGGAAAGTCTGTGTGCATTTCCGCCGGTCATATAATGCCAGTGCTCGGCTGACGGACCTCCAAAAGGAGTTTAACCTGCCCAAGAACCGCCTAATCTGTGACATGCCCACCAGGTGGAACGCGACGTTGGCCATGCTGCAGCGGCTGCACACGCAGCAGAGGGCCATCAATGAGTACCTGTGCGACTATGGCACCAGGACAGGGTCAGGGGAGCTTGGTTTTTTTTCCCCATGCCAGTGGGCCATGATCAGGGATGCATGCACTGTCCTGTCACCATTTGAGGAGGCCACGAGGATGGTGAGCAGTGACAGTGCATGCATCAGTGACACTGTCCCCCTTGTCCACCTGTTGGAGCACACGCTGCGTGGAATAATGGACAGGGCACTTGAGGCAGAACAGAGGCAGGAAGAGGAGGACTTCCTTAGCTCTCAAGGCCCCCTTTATCCAGACAGTGTTTCTGCATGCCCGCCGATCACACAGGAAGAGGACGAGGAGAAGGAGGAGGAAGATTGTGTCAGTATGGAGGTGGAGCCTGGCACTCAGCATCAGCAGCAGTCTTTAAGGGATCAGTCCCAAGAAACACATGGACTTGTACGTGGCTGGGAGGAGGTGGCTGCGGACCATGTCGTCCTTAGTGACCCAGAGGACTCCGGACCGAATGCCTCAGCAAACCTACGCTGCATGGCCTCCCTGATCCTGCAAAGCCTGCGTAAGGATCCTCGTATTCGTGGTATCAAGGAGAAGGACCAATACTGGCTGGCAACCCTCCTTGATCCACGTTACAAGGGTAAGGTTGCGGACCTTATCTTGCCATCGCAGAGGGAGCAGAGGATGAAACATCTTCGGGAGGCCTTGCAGAAAGGTCTGTGCAACGCGTTCCCAGAGACTGGGAGGTTACAAACTCCTGTTTCTGGACAACGTGTTGCTGAGGCTTCGGTCAGTCAAAGAAGGAGCGGTGGAGAAGGTGGCCGTCTGACCGATGCGCTCAGACAATTTTTTGGTCCGCAGCCCCAAGGTATGATCGGTTCCAGCAACCATCGCCAGCGTCTGTTTTACAGGAATACCTAGGGGCAAGATCAGACTTGGACACCTTTTCCACCGAAAATCCTCTGGGTTACTGGGTCTTGAGGATGGATCACTGGCCAGAGCTTGCACAGTATGCAATTGAGCTACTGGCCTGTCCTGCATCCAGCGTTCTTTCGGAACGCACATTCAGTGCTGCTGGAGGCTTTGTAACCGATCACAGGGTGCGTCTGTCCACCGACTCGGTCGATCGACTGACCTTCATAAAAATGAATCAGTCTTGGATCACCACCAGCTACCAAGCACCTGATGCTGATGTAACCGAATAATTTTTTTTTAAATCTCAGATCCCTTCAAAGACTGCCTATGCTGATGCTGAGTGACTATCCCTGAGTAATTATCCTCTTCCTCCTCAATCATCACGCTGATAGCTTGAAAGAACATTTTTGGTTCTGGGCGCCACCACCAATGCCTAAGGCACAATTTTTCAGCCCCTGTTTAACAGGGGCATGTGATTACAATTTTTGATGCAATACTTTGCAGCAGGGCTCGTTCCTGCGTTCCAACTAGAGTGTCTGTGAGGGGTTGCAGTGTTGTGGCACCAGCACCAGTGCCTAAGGCCCAATTTTTCTGCCCCTGTTTAACAGGGGCGTGTAATTACAATTTTTGATGCAATACTTTGCAGCAGGGCTCGTTCCTGCGTTCCAACTAGAGTGTCTGTGAGGGGTTGCAGTGTTGTAGCACCAGCACCAGTGCCTAAGGCCCAATTTTTCTGCCCCTGTTTAACAGGGGCGTGTAATTACAATTTTTGATGCAATACTTTGCAGCAGGGTTCGTTCCTGCGTTCCAACTAGAGTGTCTGTGAGGGGTTGCAGTGTTGTAGCACCAGCACCAGTGCCTAAGGCCCAATTTTTCTGCCCCTGTCTAACAGGGGCGTGTAATTACAATATTTGATGCAATACTTTGCAGCAGGGCTCGTTCCTGCATTCCAACTAGAGTGTCTGTCAGGGGTTGCAGTGTTGTAGCACCAGCACCAGTGCCTAAGGCCCAATTTTTCTGGCGTGTAATTACAATTTTTGATGCAGTACTTTGCAGCAGGGCTCGTTCCTGCGTTCCAACTAGAGTGTCTGTGAGGGGTTGCAGTGTTGTAGCACCAGCACCAGTGCTTAAGGCCCAATTTTTCTGCCCCTGTTTAACAGGGGCGTGTAATTACAATTTTTGATGCAATACTTTGCAGCAGGGCTCGTTCCTGCGTTCCAACTAGAGTGTCTGTGAGGGGTTGCAGTGTTGTGGCACCAGCACCACCACCACCACCACCAAAGGCCCAATTTTTCTGCCCCTGTTCAACAGGGGCATGTAATTACAATTCTTGATCTAATATTTCACAGCAGGGCCCTGTGAGGGCTTACGTTGTTGTGGCCACAACAACACCTAAGGGCCAAATTTATGCTGAGTATATAGGGCAGGCCCCTACTTTCAAACATCTAACTTACAAATGACTCCTACTTCCAAACGGAAGGAGACAACAGGAAGTGAGATGAAATCTACCCCTAGGAAGGGAAATTCTCTCCTGTAAGAGTTAATATGGGAAAAACATTTCTCCTTTCCACTGATGCTTTCCAATCCTTGTTCCACAAAAAACCCAAATTTTCAAAAAACATTTGTCATTGGGACAAAAAGTGAGGTGAAATCTTCTAAAGAGGAGGAAAGACAGCAAAACAAATGTCACAGGGGTGATAACCCTTCCCTATGTTTTCCAAAAAGCTTAAAAAAGATTTTTTGGCTGGAGCTAAACACGTTAAAAATGTACCCGTTCAAAATGACAAACAGATTCTACTTAACAACAAACCTACAGTCCCTGTCTTGTTTGCGCCGCCTGTATACTGCTGTTCAGAGTATATAGAGCCTTGTGGCCCCACACCTTTCCTTATTTTAATTTGGGTGCGGGGTTCCCCTTAATATCCATACAAGACCCAAAGGGCCTGGTAATGGACTGGGGGGTACCCATGCCGTTTGTCTCACTGATTTTCATCCATATTGCCAGGACCCGACATTACATTAAACCCGCAAGCAGTTTTAAATGAGATTTTTTCCTTTAAAAATGACATTTGGTGCAGGGACTGTTCTAAACACGGGAAACACACGCCACTTTACAGGCATACTATAGACACCCCCCAGGTACGATATTTAAAGGAATATTTCACTTTTTTTTTTTACTTTAACCATCATTAAAATCACTGCTCCCGAAAAAACGGACGTTTTTAAAAGTTTTTTTTGCATTGATACATGTCCCCTGGGGTAGGACCCGGGTCCCCAAATCCTTTTTAGGACAATACCATGCAAATTAGCCTTTAAAATGAGCACTTTTGATTTTGAACGTTCGAGTCCCATAGACGTCAATGGGGTTCTAACGTTCGTGCGAATTTTCGGTCCGTTCGCAGGTTCTGGTGCGAACCGAACCGGGGGGTGTTCGGCTCATCCCTATTCGTGATAATGATTTGTAGTTTGGAAAGTTGTTTGTTTATTGAATCTATTAACACACACAATGACAATATCTCTTCTCCTCTGCTCAAATACAATACAACACCCTTCTCACTCAGTTCTCAGGAATGCACTTTGCCAGTAATCCAACCTCCACCACAAAATTAATCAGCTGATTGGACTGTAAGATTTACTTTGAGTTGACCTTTTGTTTCATTAGATCTTTAACGAATTACCGAATCATGTCAAATTCATTTGTTATATCTGCTATAATTTCTTTCGCATTAGTTAGTAGAAATTTGTTATTCTTTTATTCGGACATTCGGATGCATCCGAATGTCTGAAAGATGCAAAATTCGTCCGAATTTCAATTCGTTATGAAACGATTTGCACAAGCCTAGCAAGGACTGTGCTCAGAACCTTTAGGCGGAACATAGGTGTCCTCAAGTTACTATTTGATGTGGCTGGAGTATCTCACAGTTACCCCACACCCATCCAAGTTCAAGTTTGTTTAATCAAGCATCAAAAGAATACCCCTAGACTGATTACTGAGTCGGAGGAGTGACTGAGATTGTGTGCCTGGCTGCTAGAGCACCTACTGGGAAACCAACGGGCCCTTTAGCATCACTTCTTTCACTGTTCTGTTTAACCAAATGAGGACTTACCAATCCAGAGAGTACTGTAAATCAGTCATATCCTCTTTGACTGGACTAATCTGGAACCCTTTACCCTGCATGGGTGAGAACCCCTTAGTAGTAAAAATGTCTCCTGAAGTCTCCCTTAAAGGGACTACAACCCAAATAGTATGGAAATATCCCTGCCGCCCATGACCCATCCCTGGCGTCCTGTACAAAATGTTATATATTTTGTGCAGACGTATAATTTGGAAAACATTTTTGGCTGTATGCTTTTATTATTAAAGCAGAATGTGTACGGAGGATATACTATAGTTTCTGTTTTGATGCATTGTTCCAGTGTGCATGTATTTCTAACAAGGAGAATGAAAAAGGAAATTATTAAGTCTTATTTACAAGAAATGTCCTTCCCCTAATAAAACATCATGTTAACTTCCTTTATATAGCAAAGTGTTTTTTTGTTTTTTTTTCAAGTTATTTTACAGCTAATGTCTGAGACAAGCTCTTTTTCCTATCACACAATAGAGGAAAAATGAAAAGCATGTTTAAAAGCTGTTAAGTTATTTCAAGTATGTTGTCTCTTGTAACGCTGCTCATTCTCATACAGTATGTAACTCGTAAATTCTTCCTGGGAACGTATCGGTTTATGAAGTCTTGGGGAGAGGCCGGGTGAGGTAATAGAACTATTGGTGGGCCAGGAATATGAAGTTATGTAAATCTAAGTGATAACTCTAAATGGATTTGTTTGGGAACTGTAGCCAATTTAATGAACCTGTCAAACACAGATACTTTATTGGATGATAAGCTTAGGTGAGGCTTCGTTCATTCTTAAAAATAAAGGTGATGGTTGCATCTCCACTCATATGACAATGCCAAAATTATTTGGGCGATGACCATATTATCATTGCAGTGTGAAGCCATATGCAACATGTTTTTTTTTTAAAACTGACAGTTTTATTGATTTTCAACAAAAAGGACAAGAACATACAAGAGAATATACATGACAAAAGCCAATAAGCGCCTGTGGACCGTACAATCATGAAAAGAAGAAAAAAAAAAAAGAAATAGGGATAATAGATATCAACTTTACTACAATAGCACAACTGTCTAATGATGTACACCCTAGTGGGAAAGTGCACTGAAATGGGCGCATTGGCAAAAAACAAAAAGATACAATTGAGCAAGACGGAGGCAGGGAGAGAAGAAAGGGAGAAAAGAAAGTAGTAAAGAACAACCACCCACACCAGGACCCACCCCAGAGATCGGAGTCATCATCCTCACAGGACGTCGCCAAGTTAAAGAAGACTTCATGCTGAAGGGGTTTCCAACAAATCCCACAATTCCCAAACCCCAATTATGGGAATCAAGATTGTCATTTATCGAAGTGGTCAGGCTTTCCATTTGTTTCACATCTTGGATCCTGGAGTGCAAATCAGCCATAGAAGGAGGGTCACGCTTCTTCCACTTAAGGGCAATCAAGCATCGTGCGCCAATTAATAAATGCGCATGAAGCTTTCTAGCCGTTTTAGAGAAAGAAGGGGGTAGAAGGCCCAAAAGAAAAAATTGTAGGATTGAAAGGCCATATCCAACATGTTTTAAATTGTGTGTATAGAACAAACTTTTCTTCTGTTTCAATATTTTTTATTAAAGTGGAGTTCCACCCTCTTATACAACTCTTCAGCATCCCTCACTAAACTGTGCACTGTAAACGAATTGGATATTTTTTAATTTTTTTTCTCAGCACCTACTGTATATCTGCTGTATTCATTTTTCACTTCCTCCTCCCTGGCCGTGGCCCATCGCATCATTTCCTGTTTGCAATGCCTTCTGGGAAGGGGCGGCAACTTCCTCTGACACTGCCATTGCTATGGAAACCTGACCTGAAACCTATTACACTGCTTGTGCTGCACAGAGCATGTGCGAGATCTGCAAGGATGAGATCCAGGAAGAAATACAGTCTGGCTTCAGATGCCCACACTTAAGATGGCCACGGCCTGCTGTAAGTTTATAAAACAACAAACTACTGCTATAAACTAACAAAATAGACCTTAGTTTACAGACTAACTTTACTAGAATACATTAAGCTTGTGTATTATAGGGGTATTTTTATTTTAAAAGTATAATTTCGTCCGGAACACCACTTTAAGTGTAATAAAGAAATTTTACAGACGTTTGTCCGACTTGTTATTCAGTCATAACACAACTGCAATAAGATAATAAGAGATATAAATGAATATTAGCACAGCACAATGTGGGTATAGTATTTTAAACCTCAGTTTGAGATGCAGGCTCTGGATCCAGTGTAGAAATTAGTGGATAGATAATAATAGGCATTGCCTTAAAGTGGTTCTAAAGTCAGAAGGTTTTTTATCTTAATTGATTAAGATAAAAAACCTTCTGTATGTAGCAGCCCCCCTCAGTACCCCTAATACTTACCTGATCCACATCTCGATCCAGCTATGTTGCACAAGAGTCTCGGCTGTCCGGGACTCTCCCTCCTGATTGGCTGAGACAGCAGCGGGGCACCATTGGCTCCTGCTGCTGTTAATCAAAGTCAGTGAGCCAATGAGGAGAAAGAGGGGCGGGGCTGAACCACAGCTCTGTGTTTGAATGGACACACAAAGCAGCGGCTCAGCTTGGGTGCCCTCATAGCAAGCTTCTTGCTGTGGGGGCACTCGGCAGGAGGGAGGGGCCAGGAGTGCAGGGAACCCAAGAAGGACAGGATTCGAACTGCTCTGTGCAAAACCATTACACACAGCAGGTAAGTATACCATGTTTGTTATTTTTCAATAAAAAGACCCAAGATTTAGTATCACTTTATCTGCAGAACCTTGTCCCAAACAGTCAACTTTTCAGTGCCATCTCGGTAACGAGCCTAAGGAAACTGGAACTGTAAAGTGGAAAAAAATGCCTCCTAAAGAGAGGAGTATCGATAAGTATAAAAGAGAGGAAGTAAAGAGAGATGCTCCTTTTGGTCAAGAGCTCAACTTATTCTCACCACGATCTACTCTTTTGGTCTTACCCATGCAAGGGCCCGCTGATTTGCCCCAGGTTCCTTTCCCAGATTAATACATCAGCAGCCAGACACACAGCAACAATTACTCTTCTGACTCAATGAACAGTCCAGGGGTTGCCTTTTTGAAATGCATTGCTGAATAACTTGGATAAGGCATGAGAGCTGTGGAATACTCCATGAACACCGAATAGCAATCTGAGGACACTCTTCACTGTGGTACTACTTCTCAGGGCTGTCCCTCTAGCAATGACTCAGAAAGTGGACAGCATTGGGACATTATCAGAAATATCCCAGACCAGGCAAGCACTAGAACTGCTACACAAGGGATTGTAGCTGCAACAGTCACTAGGATCATTCCCTCAGGTCTGTATTCACAATATCTCTGAATACTTGGATGCCACCTTCCAATATTAGACAGACATTTCCCCCAGTGAATCCTCCAGAGCAGATCCTCAGTGGGATCCCTTGCTTAACTTCAGAGATTCTTAGCAAAACAGCCGCCCCCCCCCCCCCCCCCCAGGCTCTGCCACAGCTGGGACCTCACTGAGCACAGGTAGGATTTCAACTGGGATTCAGGCTGGGAACTTCTCCTCTTGAACAAGAACAGGGCAGCTCTAAACCCCAGACTATTTATGTACTCCCCAGTCACCTTCTGGCACACTTCTCCAGGGATTGGCTGAGGCAACAAAAATATTCAGGTTGCTGATTTGCCTTTCCAGCCCACTACATTCTGAAATATTTCAGAAGGTAGGGGGAAACAATTAAACTTGCAACAAGTACAGCCCAAATCAATAACAGACTGCTCTACTGATTACAGTGGAGCCAAAATAGCAAAATTTACCTAGCATTTCTAGCACCCTATCCAGGAGAGTGCTATAGGTCTTAACCACTTACTAACAGGCCTATTGCGGAATGACATCCGCAAGGTGGCGCAGTTATTCTGATTGGTCGTCATACGACGTCTAGTAGGATAAGCCACTCGTGCGTGTCCCTGGGGGGTGCACAGAGTGGCAATCGGTGGTGCAGTGTGCCGCTCCGACACACATGGCATCTCCAATCGTGGTAAAGAGCCTATGACGTAGTCTCTTTACCACGTGATCAGCTGTGACCAACCACAGCTGATCACAGCGGTAACCAGGAAGTACCGGTAATAGTTTTGCTATTTTTAGCTCAACGCAGCAGAAAAGGAAAAAAGGGGTTTAATATCAATGAATATAAATTAATATTACCAAAATGAAAAGCATAGGTAAAGACAGCAATTAAAACATTTTTGATAAAACAAGGCTAGAATCTCCATTACATTTTAATTTTTGCCTGAATCCACGGTGGGGAGATTCCCCCTTACTACTCATTGTAGTTAGAGGTACAGGAAGTGAGGGTAAATCTGCCTGAGGAGGATACACAGAACAATAGAACAGTAACCTGACAGGGGTTGTAACCCTTCTCCTTTCTACCCAAAACAAATACCGGTAAGTTGAATTATCCAATGTTGATGCTGCAAAAACCCAGGCTCAGCACTGGACAGCTCCTCACATTGATAAGCCAAGTTTTAATTAGCATGCCTCACATTATTGTTCTTCATCACAAGTGATTTTTTCATAGCATGATGTTTCAAAGTTAAACTCTACACAAACAGCTAGATACATAGATTTTCCTCTACTGTTCAGTAACACTTACAGGTCCCTCCCCCAGTCTGTGAATGGTCAGTGAAAGGAAAAGCAGCACACTTCTGAGCTGATCTGCTCTCTTTTCCTATCAGCATGCTTCTTGCACTGCAGAACAAAAGATTAGCTTCTTGTGCTGCTTCTCCCTGTCCCATTCTAAGCTCTGCTGTTTAGAGATTGCAAGAGGTTGATACCAGGACAAACCCAGGTGCTTACTCTGCTTGTGTTTAAAATAAAACTTTTAAGGGGGTGTTTAATCAATACACAACTAAATTAATTTGTGACTTTTATATCAGTGCGATTGTGGACTCCAGTATGTGGGCAGACCCCTGAACATGTGAACGATATTAAAAAAGGTCTAAGATCACATAGTGTATATAGATATGTTTTCACCAAGTCAGAAAATAGTGGATTGCTGCCATATCCCTGTTGTGTAGGAAAAAAGGAAAGACCCCCCTTGGTGGGATTTTAAAGGCAGCAACACCACTAGACACAGAATAGAAGACGTTTATTAATGATATAAAATTAGATCATTTCGCACATGAAATGATCAATAAAAAAGCATAACAAGACAAAAAACAAACAAAACATGACATAGCGAAAATATGTAACAAGTACACAAATATAATTGAAATGAAGTACTCTCCAAACTCCGAAAGGATTCCGGTAGCCAACACGTTTCTGGTTATATAGGGGTATTGGACAGGAGAATATGTAGTCATGTGTTTATCAAAAGAGAAAGGAAAAAATTGGTACAGTATAAATTGCGCTATGCAGTCAGGATTAACAAACAAAACACTGAAGAGGACAGCGCTAAATGGAAGCCCCCTGACACTACCCCCCAAACTCACAAGACGGAGTATCTTACGAGAGCCCTCCATGTAATAATTGGTCATATATCAGGGCGATAGGCAGAGTGACATTGAGGTGGCGGGATGAGCATTAGTTCAATGCAATGACTGTCAAAGGTATATTGGCCTTAATATGGCCCTTCTTGGTTAATTAAATATATAGTAACACAATGGATAACCAGAAATGCGACGGGTACCGGAATCCTATCGGAGCTTGGAGAGTACTATGTTTCAATTAGGGCTTTTTTTCTTAGAGAATAGGTGCAGAAACTCCCCCTTTTGGGAGTTACCCATTGTCTTTGCCCCTACCTACCTCTGAGCACCAGTCCTTGGTTCCACCCCCTACCCACCTCCCAGCACTGCCCCTTTTAGAGAATACAGAACCAAGTAACATTTGTGGTATTAAGTAATTTGTATGGAATTTGTTATTGATAACAAGAAAAGCAGTAAAACAGTAGTAGTAACAGTAGATCCCTCCCAGCGACAACTGACCCTCCAGCAACATAAGACCCACCCCAGCAACAATAGATCCCCCACCAGCAACAATTGACATCCCCAGCAGCAATCAACCCTTCTGCAGAAATAGATCCCCTCCAGCAACAATAGATCCATTAGCAGCCAGCATCAATAGACACTGTAGCACAACCCAGCACTCCTTGCCATTACATACTGTACATTCAGTGGTGGAGGTGCCGGAACTGTGTTCCCCCACGTTCCCGCTGAAAAAAAGCCCTGGTTTCAATTATATTTGTGTACTTGTTACATATTTATGCTATGTTGTGTTCTGTTTGTTTTTTTGTCTTGTTATGCTTTTTAATTGATCATTTCATGTGCGAAATGATCTAATTTTATATCATTAATAAACTTCTTCTATTCTATGCCTAGTGGTGTTGCTGCCTTTAAAATCCCACCAAAGGGGGTCTTTCCTTTTTTCCTAAGATCACATAGTGTGTCCAAACATTTCAGAAATTTTCATAATAGAGATCGAAAAAGTTTGAGGTTCTGGGGGATAGAGAAAGTTCAAAAGCATTGTAGGGGGGTAACTTTATTCGGCATCTAAGTCAAAGAGAATCATTCTGGATTTATGAAACCAAGTTTATGATTTCGGAAGGGTTAAACATAGAATTTGATCTTAACTGCTTCATTTCTGACAAGTAACTGATTGCTGTTTTAATTCTTATGATTTTTTATTAAAGGTGTATTAATTAGGTTTTGATTTTTGATTTTTTCATATTGATTGTAGAAGGATGGCCGCGGGTACTAAACGTCTTTTTTATGAACTTATTTATAATGATTTTTTTGTCATATGAAAAGAAAAGCGGAGGTTTAATTCACCCGTTTCCTTTTTTAATAATGATCGTTTATCGCTAGGGAGGTTTTATATATAATATTTCTTGATTAGTAGGCTGGTGTCCCCGTGGGAGAAACGATCACTTTGAGAGGCAAGGACTTCCTGCTGATCTCCATAAGGACCGGCCGCCTATTTATAGTTTCGGGTGACGTGGTAGCCCCGTCCTTGCTGACGAAGTCCAGTAGGACGTAACGCGTACAGGGGGAGGAGCTACCCATGCGGGCGTCACCCACTGTCATCCTGCACACTAACGGAGCTACGGCAACCCTTCATTACTGGTGTTTTACACGCTTGTTGTTACGGCAACCTATGTGAGTGTTCAATTTTAAAATAAATGATTTTTCTTTAGTTTATCAATGGAGAGCACTAAGATTGTGTTTATTTTTTTTATACATTTCTACCAACTGGTGAGCTGGTGATCTATTAAATTTTTTTCCTGTGGAGACAAGCGTGGTCAGACTTTCTGGTAATTCAGGGGTCAACATGTTCTGGTAAGCGCATTTTATCAGCTGGTGGAGGGATTGTAACCCATTATTATGGATTAGCATTCATCCATTCACGTGGTCTTCTCCATCTCTTCTTTCTGGGACTTGTGGTTCCTCAGTGGATTTTTTTCTTGGAATTGATGGACAATTTTATGATTGACATTGCGCCGCACTTATTTTTATTCTAAACTTTTATATCAGCCTAGAGTTGAGCTTTAACCCCTAGACACTGACATTACGCAAATAGGCAGCCTCTTGGCGGGTGGGTTTTGGCGCTGAGAGGCCACATATTTGCGTACCAGTTAGCAGAAACAGCTGTGAGAGCGGGTGCCATGGGCACTACCGGCGGATAACAAAGCGCTTTACAATCATGTGACTGCCGTGACAGCCAATCTTGACAGTCACATGATCATAAACCCCACCCCGCCTCCCGGCATCTGAAATCCTTTAACCACTTAAAGTGTAAGTAAACCCCCCTATCGTTTTCAGCCAAGGAAGCTGCCATCTTTGCCTCTGTTTAATCTACAACTGCCATGATGCTGTGCATGTGATCAGTTTAGACACCAGCTATTGGATGGCTTGACAGTTTGGTTGAGAGCACAACCAATGGTAGAGTTACATTTCCGGCACGTGTCGGAAATGAAACTGTTTTATGGATGGGTTTACTTCCACTTTAAGGACCAAGCCTCTTTTTGAGATGTGTTGTTTACAAGTTAAAAACTGTTTTTTTGCTAGAAAATTACTTAGAAAATAAAATTGTATAATGTTTGGGGTTTCTAACACCGTAGAGAATAAAATGGCGGTCGTTGCAATACTTTCTGTCACACCGTATTTGCGCAGCGGTCTTACAAGCGCACTTTTTTTGGAAAAAATACACTTTTTTGAATTAAAAAATAAGACACCAGTTAAAGTTAGCCCAATTTTTTTATATTGTAAAAGATAATGTTACGCCGAGTAAATTGATACCCAACATGTCACGCTTCAAAATTGCGCCCGCTCGTGGAATGGTGACAAAAATCTTAAAAATCTCCATAGGTGACGTTTAAAAAATTCTACAGGTTGTATGTTTTAAGTTACAGAGGAAGTCTAGGGCTAGAATTATTGCTCTCGTTCTACCGATCGCGGCGATACCTCATATGTGTGGTTTGAACACCATTTTCATATGTGGGCTCTACTCACGTATGCGTCCGCTTCTGCACACGAGCTCGACGGGGACGGGGCGCATTTAAACATTTTTTTTTCTTTCTTATTTATTTTGCCTTTTATTTTTTATTTTTACACTGTTTTTTTAAACAAAAAAAATTGTGTCGCTTTTATTCCTATTACAAGGAATGTAAACATCCCCTGTAATAGAAAAAAGCATGACAGGACCTCTTAAATATGAGATCTGGGGTCAAAAAGACCTCAGATCTCATATTTACACTAAAATGCAATAGAAAAAATAAAACAAATAAAAATTTGTCATTAAAAAAAAAAAAAAAAAATAATTGCCCTTTTAAGAGAGAGCTATGGGTGGAAGTGACATTTTTGACGTCCCTTCCACCCTGCAATGTTATGGAGACGGGTGGGGGCCATCTTCCCCTCACTCATCTCCATGCCTAGCATGGGTGAAGATCAGATCGCCTCCGCCGCTGCAGACGGCTCCGGTAAGCGGCGGAGGGCACCAGAGCACGGCGGGAGGGGGGGTCCCCTCTCCCGCCGCCAATAAAAGCGATCTCGCTGCGAATCCGCCTCAGAGACCACTATTATCGGAAACCGGACCGAGAGGATACTGGGGTTATGGCAGCTAGCTGCTGCCATAACAACGATATCCCCCTTCAAAGTAAGGACGTATATAGGCGTACGGCGGTCCGGAAGTGGTTAAATGGACGGGAGGCGCTGGCGGAAGAGGATTAAGCAGAAATTCCAGGGGTACTACCTGGACAATCAGCACGCGATCGCGCCTCCAGTGGTGCGCATACGCCCCCCAGAGCTACTGCGCGAAAAGACATACAGGTACGTCTTTTCGCGCAGCTGGGCCGCTTTGCCGCAGTAAATGTAAGGAGGGCGGCTCTACAATGACACATTCCCATTTTATTTTTCACCTTTAATTTTCCATTTAAGTCTGAGTCTGATAGACGGCTGTAGAGCAAATACAGCCTGTTCTTATGTGAGGCGCTGATAAATTAGGTCCACTGACTAAACCTTGAAATGGAAATTGTTTTAGAATTTTGGCTACTATGCGTTTGCAATTTCACTGATTATAGCTTTATGTTCCTGCTACAGACACACAGCCAACAAACATGTCGATTGTGTATAATATGTCAATACAATATTGCAGTATTAATAATGACTCCTTTGAGCGCTCAACAGCATTTTTGTTTTCTGAACTCAACAAGAATTTTTATTAATGAATAAGGATTTTTCTCCAAAGGCCCAAGATTAATCTTTGCAAAATGTTCAGCAGGGGCTTGATTGATCTTTAGGACTCTGCCTTGGATTATTTTGTGTATTGATTACAGCATAAATCACAAGGATTACTCTCTTTTTCATCCTGAAAATTTCAAAAGGTTGAGGGGTCGCTGAGCAATCATCAGTATCTACATTCTGAGAAGACAGCAAGCAGTGGTCATGTCCGGTCCAGATGAAAAATAGAGCTCAACCCATAGTGGGAGATGTACTAAAATTGGTGCACATAGAATCTGGTGCAGCTGTGCATAGTAACCAAACAGCTGCTAACTTCAGCGTGTTCAATTAAGCTTTGACAATGAGGCTGGGTTCACACTGGTGCGACACGACAGCCGTCCTACTTTGGATCCGACTTTGCCCTGCGACATGAAGCCGGCATGTGTCCGATTTTCAATGAACGGGGATCCGACTTGGATCCCCGCCAATGCCCGGCACTGTGTTTGGTATGAATCTTTAGGGGGAACTCCGCGCCAAATTTTAAATAAAAAACCGGCATGGGTTCCCCCTCCAAGAGCATACCAGGCCCTTGGGTCTGGTATGGACCTTGAGGGGAACCCCCTACGCCGATAAAAACGGCGTGGGGGTCCCCCCCAATCCATACCAGACCCTTATCCGAGCACGCAGCCCGGCCGGACAGGAATGGGGGTGGGGACGAACGAGCGCCACCCCCCTCCTGAACCGTACCAGGCCGCATGCCCTCAACATGGGGGGTTGGTGCTTTGGGGGAGGGGGCGCGCTGCGGCCCCCCACCCCAAAGCACCTTGTCCCCATGTTGATGAGGACAAGGGCCTCTTCCCGACAACCCTGGCCGTTGGTTGTCGGGGTCTGCGGGCGGAGGGCTTATCGGAATCCAGGAGCCCCCTTTAATAAGGGGGCCCCCAGATCCCGGCCCCCCACCCTATGTGAATGAGTATGGGGTACATGGTACCCCTACCCATTCACCTAGGGAAGTGTCAATAAAAAAAAAAACCACAGTACACAGGTTTCAAAATTAATTTATTGGGCAGCTCCGGTATCTTCTTCCGACTTCTCCCGGTGTTCCGCCTCTTCTCCCGGGCCCCGCCGCTATCTTCTTCCAGCTCTATTGCCAGCGAGGGGCCCGGTCTGCTGCCGCTGTCTTGTCGCCGCTGTCTCGCCGCTCCTTCTCTTCATCTCTTCTTCCGATGTCGACACGACGCTCTCCCCGGCTGGAATGCTCTCTGTGCGCTCTGCTCTGACTTATATAGGCGGTGACCCCGCCCCCTTATGCCGTCACAGTCTCTGGGCATGCTGGGACTGTGACGGCATAAGGGGGCGTGGTCATCGGGTGATGACCACGCCCCCTAAAACGTCACAGTCCCAGCATGCCCAGGGACTGTGACGGCATAAGGGGGCGGGGTCACCGCCTATATAAGTCAGAGCAGAGCGCACAGAGAGCATTCCAGCCGGGGAGAGCGTCGTGTCAACATCGGAAGAAGAGATGAAGAGAAGGAGCGGCGAGACAGCGGCGACAAGACAGCGGCAGCAGACCGGGCCCCTCGCTGGCAATAGAGCTGGAAGAAGATAGCGGCGGGGCCCGGGAGAAGAGGCGGAACACCGGGAGAAGTCGGAAGAAGATACCGGAGCTGCCCAATAAATTAATTTTGAAACCTGTGTACTGTGGTTTTTTTTTTTATTGACACTTCCCTAGGTGAATGGGTAGGGGTACCATGTACCCCATACTCATTCACATAGGGTGGGGGGCCGGGATCTGGGGGCCCCCTTATTAAAGGGGGCTCCTGGATTCCGATAAGCCCTCCGCCCGCAGACCCCGACAACCAACGGCCAGGGTTGTCGGGAAGAGGCCCTTGTCCTCATCAACATGGGGACAAGGTGCTTTGGGGTGGGGGGCCGCAGCGCGCCCCCTCCCCCAAAGCACCAACCCCCCATGTTGAGGGCATGCGGCCTGGTACGGTTCAGGGGGGGGGGCGCTCGCTCGTCCCCACCCCCATTCCTGTCCGGCCGGGCTGCGTGCTCGGATAAGGGTCTGGTATGGATTGGGGGGGACCCCCACGCCATTTTTATCGGCGTAGGGGGTTCCCCTCAAGGTCCATACCAGACCCAAGGGCCTGGTATGCTCTTGGAGGGGGAACCCATGCCGGTTTTTTATTTAAAATTTGGCGCGGAGTTCCCCCTCAAGAACATCTGAGCACAAGTCGCGTGCCGAAGTCGGATCATGCAAGACGGCAATCCGACTTTGATCCGACTTCAATGATAGTCAATAGGCTGAAGTAGGATCAAAGTCGGACCAAAGTAGTACAGGGAGCATTTCTAAAGTCGGAACGACTTGTGTCGGACCAGTTAGGACGGCTCCCATAGGGAAACATTAAATTTCACACGTCATGCGACATGAGCTCCCAATGTCGGAGTGTTTGTCGGACCAGTGTGAACCCAGCCTGAAACCTGGAAGGTGATTGGTTACTATGTACAGCTGCACCAGATTCTGTGTGCACCAGTTTTAGTAAATCTTCCCCATAGGGTTATCTCATTGGTACTGCTATCTTAACCACTTGCCGTCCGCGCTATAGTTGAAAGACGGCTGCAGCGCGGACTTAATTTGCCAGGAGGGTGTCCCTGTATGTCTTCCCGTGCTTGAGCGGCCTGTGTGCCCCCTGCAGGGCGTGCGCGGCGCGCTCGATCAGCGAGTCTATGAGTCTCGCTTGATCACAGATCGGAATAAGGGGTCGGTCCCGACCCCTTAACATGTGATCAGCTGTCAGCCAATGACAGCTGATCATGTGATGTAAACAGAGCCTGTAATCGGATATTTTTCCTCCTCGCACTGGTAGCATGAGGAGGAAAAAAAAGCCGATCACCGGTGGCTGCGAGAGGGACATCGGTCCTGATCATGGAGAGTCACCAGCGTCACCTACCAGTGCCTACCAGTGCCACCTACCAGTTCCCACGGTGTCACCCATCAGTACCCACAGTGTCACCCATCAGTGCCCACAGTGCCGCCTATCAGTGCCCACAGTGCTGCCTATAAATCACCAATCAGTGCGTCATTACCAGTGCTGCCTATCAGTGCCCACAGTGCTGCCTATAAATCACCAATCAGTGCGTCATTACCAGTGCCGCCTATCAGTGCCCACAGTGCCGCCTATCAGTGCCCACAGTGCTGCCTATAAATCACCAGTCAGTGCATCATTACCAGTGCTGCCTATCAGTGCCCACAGTGCTGCCTATAAATCACCAATCAGTGCGTCATTACCAGTGCCGCCTATCAGTGCCCACAGTGCCGCCTATCAGTGCCCACAGTGCTGCCTATAAATCACCAGTCAGTGCATCATTACCAGTGCTGCCTATCAGTGCCCATCAGTGCTGCCTATAAATCACCAATCAGTGCGTCATTACCAGTGCCGCCTATCAGTTCCCACAGTGCCGCCTATCAGTGCCCACAGTGCTGCCTATAAATCACCAATCAGTGCGTCATTACCAGTGCTGCCTATCAGTGCCCACAGTGCTGCCTATAAATCACCAATCAGTGCGTCATTACCAGTGCCGCCTATCAGTGCCCACAGTGCCGCCTATCAGTGCCCACAGTGCTGCCTATAAATCACCAGTCAGTGCATCATTACCAGTGCTGCCTATCAGTGCCCACAGTGCTGCCTATAAATCACCAATCAGTGCGTCATTACCAGTGCCGCCTATCAGTTCCCACAGTGCCGCCTATCAGTGCCCACAGTGCTGCCTATAAATCACCAATCAGTGCGTCATTACCAGTGCTGCCTATCAGTGCCCACAGTGCTGCCTATAAATCACCAATCAGTGCGTCATTACCAGTGCTGCCTATCAATACCACCTACCAGTGCCACCTATCAGTGCCCATCAGTGACATCTAACAGTGCCCTCCATCAGTGCCTCCTGTCAGTGCCCATCAGTGCTGTCTTATCAGTGCCCATCAGTGTCGTTTTATCTTTGCCTATCAGTGTCGCCTTATCTGTGCCCATTAATGCCACCCATCAGTGCCACCTATCAGTGCCCATCAGTGCCGTCCTATCAGTGCCCATCAGTGTCATCTTATCTTTGCCTATCAGTGTCGCCTTATCTGTGCCCATCAGTGCAGCCCATTAGTGCCCATCAGTGCAGCCTCATCAGCCATGAAACTTTTTTTTTTTTTTCAAAAATTTCTGTCTTTTTTTGTTTGTTTAGCAAAAAATAAAAACCCAAGTGGTGATTAAATACCACCAAAAGAAAGCTCTATTTGTGTGAAAAAAATGATAAAAATTCCATATGGGTACAGTGTTGTATGACTGTATTCAAAGTGTGACAGCGCTGAAAGCTGAAAATTGGTCTGGGCAGGAGGGGGGTTTAAGTTTCCAGTAAGGAAGTGGTTAAAATATTGATGTTGATGTAAATAATCTGGTTCCCAAGAAGGCAGCTTTCACACCTTAAATGTAAGCTTCAAATATTATGTACCAAAGTGCTATAACCCCTTTCATTTAAAGTAGATGTTAACCCTAACTAGATAAAATGTACACTTATCGGCCACTTTATTAGGTACACCCGTTCAATTGCTTGGTAACACTAATCGGTCATCAGCCAATCACATGGCAGCAACTCATGCATTTTGGCATCTAGACGTGGTAAGGATGACTTGCTGAAGTTCAAACCGAGCATCAGAATGGGGAAGAAAAGGGATTTATTAGACTTTGAATGGGGCGTGGTTCTTGAAGCCAGCTGGTCTGAGTATTTCAAAAACTGCTGATCTACTGAGATTTTCACGTACAACCATCTCTAGGATTTACTTAGGATGGTATGAAAAAGAGAAAATATCCAGTGAGCGTCAGTTGTGTGGACAAAAATGCCTTGTTGATGTCAGAGGTCAGAGGAGAATGGGCAGACTGCTTTGAGATGATAGAAAGGCAACAGTAACTCAAATAACCACTCATTACAACCAAGGTATGCAGAATACCATCTCTGAATGCACAACACATTGACCCTTGAAGCAGATGGGCTACAGCAGAAGAAGACCACACCGGGTGCCACTCCTGTCAGCTAAGAACAGGAAACTGAGGCTACAATTCGCACAGCTCATCAAAATTGGACAATAGAAGGTTGTAAAAACTTTGCCTGGTCTGATGAGTCTCGATTTCAGATGCGACATTCAGATGGTGGGGTCAGAATTTGGCGTAAACAACCTGAAAGCATGGATCCGTCCTGCCTTGTATCAATGGTTCAGGCTGGTGGTGGTGTACTAATGTGGGGGATATTTTCTTGGCACACTTTGGGCCCCTTAGTACCAATTAAGCCTTGTTTAAACGCCACGGCCTACCTGAGTATTGTTGCTGGCCATGTCCATCCCTTTATGACTACAGTGTACCCATCTTCTGATGGCTCCTTCCAGCAGGATAATGCACCATGTCACAAAGATCAGATCATCTCACCACTAGTTTCTTGAACATGACAATGAGATCACTGTACTCCAATGGCCTCCACAGTCACCAGATCTCAATCAAATAGAGCACCTTTGGGATGTAGTGGAATGGGAGATTCGCATTATGGATGTGCAGCCGACAAATCTGCAGCAACTGCGTGATGCCATCATGTCACTATGGACCAAAATCTCTATGGAATGATTCCAACACCTTGTTGAATCTATGCCACGAAGAATGAAGGCAGTTCTGATGGCAAAAGGGGGTCCACCCAGTACTAGCAAGGTGTACCTAATAAAGTGGCCGGTGAGTGTAGATTGCTAATGGATTGTGTACTATAAACAATTTACCTTTTTTCTATTACCATCTTCCTTCTCTGTTTTTTTTTTTTTTATTTTTATTTTTTTTTAATTTTTTTTTTTACCACTTCAGCAAATATTATCAAGAAGCAGAATCAGTTTAACGTTCATTATACCGTCTCCTTCTCGTTTTCACATCATTGTGGTACATTCTTATATCTTTATCTTATTTGCTTTCTTTGCCTGTTATTTATTTCTTCCCCCTTTTTTCTTTTCTCCCCCTCCCACTTCCTTTCCTTTATCAAAAGAGATTGAACTTTGACTAGTTTACATACAGTAAGTAAATAGAGATTTAGAGGTTACGTATACCAGCCTGGGGGTCATATACCCGCCTATGAGTCTATAAAGTGCCTAAGGGGCTCCCCGTGCCCATCTCCCATTGCCAGTATTACATAACCTAAACTGATTATCGTGGTCATAGTTCCTAGGTTATATACCCTTCCTTCTCTGTTTTTACATTCTTATCCATTGTTGCATCTTACAGCTACAGGCACACATTCCAGCGATGGCTGCACAACATTTGTAAGGGCAAGTTTCCTGAGGGTGGCTATAGTCTCCACCCAAACCCATGTGATAGGGCAAAATCACAGGGGAGCAATTGGGAAACAGGAAGAGAGCGTTGCCACCCTATAGAGGAAGTGCTTAAACAAGGACCTTCATGGCGTGATCACTAGATAATTGCTTAAAGTAAGACCCAGAGAGCAACAAGGGGGTGGAGGGTCTGTATAAATAAGATATGAAATAGGCCCAAGAGAGGGTTAAAGTGTTGATTCAAAGGGTAGAGAGTAGTGCCATCCTATATGCCTTCACATTTCTGGAAGTAGAATTGGTAGAAGCCTTCTGGGGGAGTTGCGAGAAGAGAGCAGGAGGTGGATAGCCCATGTTTAAGTGGGTCTGTCTACGACAACGTTTCCCAAAAGGAGAGATTGGTTGGTTAGGTCCAACCCATGTGTTGATTGGTAAGAAAATGTTGGATTTGTAGAGCAATCCATAGGAGAAGAGAAGAAAAGGTCATTGTTTGGATATCACTAATTTTTTTCTCTCTCTATTGTTGAAATATTAATAACGTTGGGTCTGTTGGGCATGTAATGAATGGCAAACTCCCCTGGGGGGAAATGTTGGATTTGTTGGATCTGTAGAGCAATCCATAGGAGGAGAGAAGAAGAGGTTATTGTTTGGATATCACTAATTTTTTTTCTCTCTCTTTTGTTGAAATATTAATAACGTTGGGTCTGTAATGAATGGCAAACTGCCCTGGGGAGGAATTTTTGGTTGCCTACTACTGGGGTCATAATTGATGGGTTTTGAGTTATCAGGAGGGGTGGGCACGTTTGGGTGACAACTTTGAGAATACTTTCACTCAACGAATGTGATTTGAATTTCGGTGGAGTGTTGTCCTCCAGCCATGGAAAGTGACAAAGCAAGCAATATTGGCTTGTTCAAGCTGAATTTAGTGTTTGGTTGGACAGTTTTGGCACCGGTCAAGTATTCTAGACATGTGCACAGCCTTATAGTATAAAATAGGATTTGGGAAGCCTATACTTCCCATGCATTTCAACCTTGAGACAAGAATGTCCAAAACAAAGCAAAGCTACAGCTGGATTAAATCCTCTCAAAAGCTGCAGGTGCTTCAAGCAAGCTTTATCATAGACTTGTATGGAGGCTTTGAAGATGCTTTGAAGCACCACTAAAGCTTCACTAAAGCAGAGTTCCATCCAAAAGTGTAACTTCCACTCATTTTTCTCCTCTCCCCCTCCGGTGCCACAATTGGCACCTTTCTGGGGGGACAGGATACCTGTCTTTGACAGGTATCCTGTTCCCACTTCCGGGAGTCCGGGCCGCGGCCCGTGACATCACCGTGGGCCTCCCTCCTCCTCCCTCCTCCTCTCCCTGTTGCCGGGCCAGTGGAGAGAGGAGCGGGGCCTCACGCATGCGCAGTAGGGTTCCCGGCATGAAGCTGTAAGGCTACACTGCTGGGTTCCCTTACCTGCAATGGTGGCGGCAGCACCCGACAGCTGATGGAAACATCAGCTGCGGTGCCGACATCGCTGGACTCCAGGACAGGTAAGTGTCCTATTGTTAAAAGCCAGCAGCTGCAGTATGTGTAGCTGATGGCTCTTAATTTTCTTTTTTTTGGTGGAACACCGCTTTAAAGCTTCATTAAAGTTTTAAAAAAGCACCACTGAAGCATCATCGAAGCACCACTGAGGCATCGTAGAAGCATCAAAAACACATCAAAAAAGCATGTTGAAGGGGTAGGCACTTTAATGCGTGTTGAAGGCGAAGCAAGTGTAATTGAGCCCTAAGTGTCATTTCTGTCTGCTGCTTCGTTTCTTTGCTATCACCATGAATTACTTCTGACAAGTTTTACTGACACCAAGAGAAAAAATGTGACAAGGGAGGGATCTCTAACTGATTGACAGCCTCAGCTCTGTCCCTGTGTGCTTTGTGAAGGGGGGTGAGTCCCTTCCCTCCAATCAGCTCTAAGAGCTCTCCCCACTGAGCTCTGAATATTGTAATTTCAACTCCCTGCCCCCTGTTTTCTGACAGCGCAGACAAGCTTTATAAATTCGGGACTTTGAAGGGATGTAGAGAAGAGAAGGCTGCAGATAAATAAATGCAACTTATCTAGGAGGCTTTATTTCTTCTCTAAAGAACAACAAAAAAGTGTAGCGCTAAACAATATCAACCATAGAGAAACTGTATACCAGTCTGTGTACAGTGAAAAGGATCAACTGTATTAGAAAAGAGAATCTCATAACTAGGTAGTCCTCATATAGAATTTATGACTAAACAATGAAGGTGAGTAGTCCTTATAAAATATGTTTTAAACAGCAAAAGATGGGCAGGACCCCACTGTCGCCACTTTTTCTCACAGCGCTGTTTTTATACATTTTGGATCTACATGTGAGTGTATTTCTATTTATTTTGAATAAAATTTTCGTTTTCGGATTCACACTATGTGGCCCCTCTTTTCTTCCCCTATCTTGCCATACCATTTCCTGGTCCATGTCATACTGCCTTGAGGGATCCATCCACGGAACACCCCTAGGATCCGCAGGACCATCCACATCCGTGAGATTACCTACACCTTTTAGGACCTGAGTGTCACTCGGAGGAATACAGTAATCACACACTGGTATACAGTTTCTCTATGGTTGATATTGTTTAGCGCTACACTTTTTTGTTGTTCTTTATATTTACACTTTGTTGGTCGTGTCAGCTGCTTTTGTTTTCCCCTTTTTTTGGGTAGCGCAGAATCATTTTGCTTATATATTTATTTCTTCTCTAACACCTAAGGCCAGTCATTTCACTGGGTATATGTAAGGGTTTACAACCAATTTAACTGTTGTGGAGCTCCGCTTTAAATAACGCCCACATGTACGAGGTCTTACTATTCTTCGATTGTAAGTATGCCACTGCTATCAATATATGTTACATTTTGTGTGACATCACCAGCTGCAAAAATATTAACATTTATGCAGATGTAACATTACATTACTTCTCTCTAAGCACAAAATACAGTTTAACAGTGGTGACATCACTGATTTTCAGCTATGTGTTAAAATACAACTTACCGCTTTTCAAATATTATATTTAGGTGTGACATCACTACTTCCCAAATGTTAGATTCCTAGAATAATGACATCACTACTTTGCAAATATTATATTTAAGAGCTGTGACATCGCTACTTCCCAAATGTTATATTTTTAGAATAATGATATCACTACTTTGCAAATATTATATTTAAGAGCTGTGACATCGCTACTTCCCAAATGTTATATTCTTAGAACAATGACATCACTACTTTGCAAATATTATATTTTAGAGCAATGAAGAATACATAAATTATATAAGATACATTTTTTTTCACATAAACAACAACAAATATAGTTTTCAGTAAAATTAGCAGAGCATGATACAAGTCATGTTTAATGGTCACTGATATCCGTATAAGGCTTTGCCATTGTTGGCGAAACATGTTGGGATATGACATCAAGTATTGATCACCTACTATATACAGATATCAGTAACCATTAAACATGACTTGTTTCATGCTCTGCTATTTTTACTGAACCCTATATGTGTTGTTGTTTATGTAATGACATTTTTATAATATATAATTTATGTATTCTTCATTGTTTTGGGCACTGCCATAATCCCAATTACCCTGTTGCCACCATTTTCAATTTACCAGGGATGAGGTCCCGGATATCATGGGTCACCTAATCTACCTCTCAAGCTATTATATTTTAGAGCTGTGACATCGCTACTTCCCAAATGTTATATTCTTAGAACAATGACATCACTACTTTGCAAATATAATATTTTAGAGCAATGAAGAATATATAAATTATATAAGATAAAAATGTTATCACATAAACAACAACAAATATAGTTTTCAGTAAAATTAGCAGAGCATGATACAAGTCATGTTTAATGGTCACTGATATCTGTATAAGGCTTTGCCATTGTTGGCGAAACACGTTGGGATATGACATCAAGTATTGATCACCTACTATGTACGGATATCAGTAACCATTAAACATGACTTGTTTCATGCTCTGCTATTTTTTGCTGAACCCTATATGTGTTGTTGTTTATGTAATGACATTTTTAAAATATATAATTTATGTATTCTTCATCGTTTTGGGCAATAATCCCAATTACCCCGTTGCCACCATTTTCAATTTACCAGGGATGAGGTCCCGGATATCATAGGGTCACCTAATCTACCTCTCAAGCTATTATATTTTAGAGCTGTGACATCGCTACTTCCCAAATGTTATATTTTTAGAATTATTACATCACTACTTTGCAAATATTATATTTTAGAGCTATGACACCTCTACTTCCCAAATGTTATATTTTTAGAATAATGACTTCACAAGCTTGCAAATACTATATTTTTAGAGCTGTGATAACCCCACTTCCCAAATATATTTTTATCGCAATGACATCACTACATTGCATTGCACTGTACCCAGATTTTACAGTCCAAATACTTGCTCATTCCCACGTTTTTAGAATTGTGCAGAACATTACCTGGGGGACCTAAACATGACAGATAACTGAACATAGAAAAGCTAGTTACCAGATTCCCACACTATGCCTGTCCATCTAATTCTCCATGTGCTAGAAAGCAAGCACGCACCCTGCCAGCATTAATGCGTGCGTACAATAGAGAGGACGGCTTGAGCATTTTTGTGGCGTCTGCAGCAGATTTAGAATGTTAAAAAAAAAAAAAAGGAACAATAAAATGTTACCCTTTGCAGGCGCCAGTGCAGACGATGAAATCGCTAATGAGAAAAATGTTTTTCGGAATGCCTTTGCCATATAATTCAAACCAGATAGACAAGAGCCATCATCGTTTCTCAAGAAGCAGAATATGTTTCTTATCTGCCGAGGCGAAGGGGTGAAACCTCGAAGAAGGACAGCCGTAGGTGCGGCTGCGGGAAAACAATACTTTAGACCTGGTGGAAACATTTAACAAACACTCCAAGATTTCTTGTTTGTATATTGTATCAGTTAGGCGATAGTTCAATGATCATTTTTGGTGGGTATAGTTCATTTCTTTGCAGTTTATATATATTTTTTTATTGATGATCAGTCCTAAAACCTTCTTCTAAGAAGAGTTCTAGCCTATCGAAAAACAGAATATTGTTTATAAGGTCAAGGGCAGTTTTTTTTTTTTAAATTATGCTGTGGGGGTGATGGACCTTCTGGCAAGAAAAGGGCAACTCCAGCTATGCCTACAGATTAAAGTGACACTAAACTTTGGTATAAAAAAATGAAAAAATCTATACTTATGTATTTTTAACTCAAAAAAAGTCCCTTCTATTGCTCCCAGCCACTTCTAAATCTCCAAATTCCTTTTACTTGCTATGATTTGACTTTCTGTTAGAGGGTGTCTACGTTCGTTCTCCATGGTCCCACAGTATTCAGCCAAAATTCGAGCTGAAATTGGACCTGAAACGGTGAACCAGGACACACCGGACCCCTGCTGTGAGCCGCATCGGTATTAGGGGGGAAACAAACCTAAAGTTGTTGTTTAGCCGCTTAAGGACCAGCCACCGTCATTATACTGTGGCAGGTTGGCTCTCCTGGGCAAATCGCCGTAGGTGTATGTCGGCCTCTTTAAGAGCAATAGGGGGCGCGCACGACACCACGACGCCGGAGGCAATGCGCGTGGCATGGCGGCAGCGATGTCCGCTGGCCACCCGCGATCTCTCCACAGAGTGCCAGAACGGGGATCTGTCAATGTAAACAGACAGATCCCCTTTCTATCAGGGGAGTGCAGAGAGATCTGCTGTTCCTAGTGATTAGGAACAGTGATCTCTCTCCTCCTACAATCAGTCCCCTCCTCCCACAGTTAGAAACACCTCCCAGGGAACACATTTAACACCCTTGATCGCCCCCTATTGTTAACCCCTTCCCTGCCAGTGACATTTACACAGCAATTAGTGCATTTTCATACCACTGATCACTGTATAAATGTCAGTGGTCCCAAAAATGTGTCAAAAGTGTCCGATCTGTCTGCCACAATATCGCAGTCCCGCTAAAAATCACAGATCGCTGCCATTACTAGTAAAAAATAATAAAAATGCCACAAAATCTATCCCCTATTTTATAGACGTTATAACTTTTGCGCAAACCAATCAATATACGCTTATTGAGATTTTTTTTTTTACCAAAAATATGTAGAAGAATACATATTTGCCTAAACTCATGAAGAAATTTGTTTTTTTTATTTATTTATTTGGGATATTTATTATAGCAAAAAATAAAAAAATATTGTTTTTCTTTCTTCAAAATGATCTTTTTATGTTTGTAGCGCAAAAAATAAAAACCGTAGAGGTGATCAGATACCACCAAAAGAAAGCTCTATTTGTGGGGAAAAAAAGGACATCAATTTTGTTTGGGTACAATGTAGCACGATCGCTCAATTGTCAGACAAACAAACGCAGTGCCGTATCGCAAAAGATGGCCTGGTCATTAAGGGGGCAAATCTTTCCTGGTTAGTGTTACTTTAAACTTATATTTAAAGTTGTGTAAATGCAGAAGGTTTTTTTGTTAACTGAATGCATTCTATACAGTAAGATAAAAAAACTTTTGCTTGAAGCTCCCCCCGTAGCCCCCCATCCTAAATACATACCTAAGCCTGATCTCGATCCGGCAATGTGCACGAGAGCCAAGGTTCTCTCAGCTCTCTCCCTGCTCATTGGGTCGGAGACAGCAGTGAGAACCATTGGCCTCCGCTGCTTTCAATCACAACCAGTGATGAGGGAGTGTGGCTTGCTATGGGGGCAATCAGCAAGGGGTAGGAGCCAGGAGCACCGTTGGAAGAGGAGGATCAGGACTGCTCTGTGCAAAACCATTACACAGAGCAGGTAAGTATAACATATATGTTATTTTAATTTAAACAAAATAATAATAAACTTTACTATCACTTTAATGGAACAAGCTGAAGTTAGAAGTTGATTGGCTACAATGCACAGCTGCACCAGGTTTTGTACTCTCCAGTTTTAGTGAACCAACCCCTGTGTCTTTTTTTAAAGTGAATTTCCACATTTTCATCCCATAAATAAATAAAATGCTTTGTCTGTGTCTATACAAGGTTTTAGGCTTTTTAATAAGTTACTTACATTTATCATTTTAATTTATCAGAAAATGTTGTATCCTAATTGTTTCTAGTATTCTTATGTTGTATTGTGAATGTGTAGGAATCAACATAGACAAATTCAGACTTACCACTGCTTCTATTTTCTTAAAATAACAAACATGTTATGATACTTACCTGCACTGTGCAATGGTTTTTACACGGAGCAGCCCTAAACCTCCTCTGCCTGGGTCCCCTGTCGGCACACTTTTCTCCTCCTCCTCCTCTGCAAGCGGCTTGCTATGGGGGCACACATGCGGGCTTGAGTCAGGCTGTGTGGGTCTATTGACACACACAGTGCAGCTCAGCCCCGAACCCCCGCTCTCTGCTCACAAGATTTGATTGACAGCAGCAGGTGCCAATGGCTCCCACTGCAGCCTCTGTGAGAATAGAGAGAAGAGAGAGTCGCTGCAGATGAGCACAGCTCTGGAATGAGTGAGGACTCAGGTAAGTATAATGGGGAGTGAGGGGGGCAATACAAACACTGGAACATTTTTTACCTTTATTGCAGGGAATGCATTAAGGTAAAAAATGTCCGGGCTTTAGGACCACTTGAAGGCTGCTGTGAGCTGCAGTGTGTTTCACTGTCTGTTATATTCAGGTTATTGTCTTAACCACGGAAGATTTGGTTGCTGAATGACCGGGCCAGTTTTTGCGATTCGGCACTGCGTCGCTTTAATTGACAATTGCACGGTCGTGCGACGGTTCCCACAAATAGAGCTTTCTTTTGGTGGTATTTGATCATCTCTGCGTTTTTTATTTTTTGCGCTATAAACAAAAAAAGAGCGACGATTTTGAAAAAAACACAATATTTTGTACTTTTTGCTATAATAAATATCCCCTTTTTTTTTAAAGGCAAATTTTTCCTCAGTTTAGGCCGATATGTATTCTTCTACATATTTTTGTAAAAAAAAATCGCAATAAGCGTATATTGATTGGTTTGTGCAAAAGTTATAGTGTCTACAAAATAGGGGATAGATTTATAGCAGTTTTATTATTATTTTTTTTTTTTTTACTAGTAATGGCGGCGATCTGCAATTTTTTTTTTGTAAATTCTTTATTTGCAAAGAGGCAGGAAAACAGCAGTATACCAACATCAGTACAGCGGACACAACAATTTTACACATTTTACATACATTTCTACTGATTAATCTCTACTGAACCACCATATAGCCTGATAGTTTGTATAAGCTTATATAGTGATCTGCAATTTTTATCGTGGCTGCAACATTTTGGTGGACACATCGGACACTTTTGACACATTTTTGGGACCATTGGCATTTATACAGCGATCAGTGCTATAAAAATGCATTGATTACTGTAAAAATGTCACTGGCGGGGAAGGGGTTAACACTAGGGGGGTGATCAAGGGGTTAACTGTGTTCCCTATGTGTGTGTTCTAACTGAAGGGGGAGGGGACTGACCTAAAGGAAATGACAGATTGTGGTTCCTAGCTATTAGGAACACACTGTCTCTCCGAACAGAACAGAACAGGGAACATGCTCATGCTCTCATGCTTGCGATCACTCGTGGCCGGCGGCCATCGCGACTGTCGGCCACGAGCATCGGCACCCCCGCAGCGCTGCTATCTCGATCCCGCGAGCCGACGTATAGCTACGACGGTTCACGGGATCGTGCCGGCCTGCCGCAGTATGACGGCAGCTGGCCGGCAAGCGGTTAAGGTAAAAAATGTCTGGGCTTTAGGACCACTTGAAGGCTGCTGTGAGCTGGAGTGTGTTTCACTGTCCGTTATATTCAGGTTATTGCCTTAAAGTAATTTCTTCTTTATTCTCAGCAGCTACTACAGTCAAATCAGCAAATCTTTTTAAAAGTGTCTCTCTTGGGTCTCTCCCTCCACATTGGCTCAGAGACAGCAGTGGGAGCCATTGGCTAGCTGCTGTCAATCACAGCCAGTGAGGAGGGAGCATGGGACGGGGCCAAGCCAATGGACATACAGAGCCATCTCAGAAGCAAGTATGCGTGAGTGCCCCCGCAAGTGAACTGCTTGCTATGGGGGCACTTGGCCTAGGGGGGAGAAACCAGGAGCACTGGCGGGGGACCTGAAAAGAGGAGGATCGGGGCTGGTCTGTGCAAAATCATTGCACAGAGCAGGTAAGTATGACATGTTTATTATTGTAATAAAAAAAAATTGAGAGTGGAGAATCAACAGCAAATATGTTACTGGTAAAAATTGTGAAAATGGTAAATTTGAGCTTTAACTGGAAATGATGAGCATCGAAATGTACTGGTATGCAAGCCACATTTTACTAGGAGATTCCAATAGTCTTAGGACACAAATGTATTTTGTGGTTTTTCCATGATTAATCTCTCCCCCACCCCTTGTCATCTAAACTGTAACAACCACATTGATTTGATACTAGGCATGCAGTAATGGTAATGTAATCAGTCAGGATCATCATTGTCTGACACAAGACCACACACGGAGCAACCAACTCAAATTTACATGATTAAGGTAACGGAGACATCAGCATATTTCCAGAGAGGTTCATGACAATTTTGGATCACTGCTGATATTGAGAGGCTTGATATTATTTCTTGGAAATGGGTATTGCATACGAGGAGGCATGTCGTCAATAAATTGATTGGTGCCACATACTGAGATTATGTTCCTCAGCTACACAAGTTGTACTGATGGAGAGCATATAACTCCTTCATGACTTGGGACTTTTAGGGTCTATGTCAGTGGGCTATTGTTCCTATCAGAACAGTTTCTGCCCTCATACAAGCCAATGGGAACGCAAAAGCGGCTTGAAGTTGGTTGGTGAAACTCAGAAGCAGGTCAACTGAAAGTCAACATCCCTGTCAATAAATGTTAAATGATCTCAGAAGCATCTCAAACTGATCTTAAAGGCAGGATGAATGAGTCTAAAAAAAAGCTGTGTTTGCCCATTGATACAAACCTTTACTGTGGATATAAACAGGCAAACTCCTCACCGCAAACTATGTTCTTTTTTTTTTTTTTGAATGAACCCAAATGGGGTCACAGATGGAGATAACAACCTTTAGAAAGTGGAAGTGGAAGGCAATGGGTCCAGAGATGTTTTGTTTCTCAGTGTGAGGATAAGTCCATACATAAGAGTAGAATGACTCAAATGGGCAGCTCTTTATTAAAAAGGGGTCTCAAAGGAGTCTCAGGTGAATCCAGCAGGGGCGGCCCATCCATTAAGGGCACACGGGTGCCGCCCCGCCTCCCCTATCCATGCGTCCGGCCCCTTTTAGGACACCACTGCATGGATTCCAATGCAGAGGGGCTGTTTTTTTGATGAACCATTTACAGCCAGAGGCTCTAATAGGCTTCAATATAGGGTGGGCTCAGGAATGCATTAAGAATGCATTAAGGTGAAAAACCTTGAGGGTTTACAACCCATTTAACCCCTTCACACCTAAGGATAAAACAAATCTTTAAACCTAAGCTCAATTTTGCAACTTTGACATGTGTTAGTAAAACTGTACATATTGTCACAACTACTTAGTGTATCCAGGTGGATTGTACCGCGTTTTTTTCAGGACAAATTGGGCTTACTTTTGGTGGTAAATGGGATTGAATATCTCCTGATTTTTTTTTTATATCAAGGGAAAACTGGCCCAAAACAGTAAAAAAATATATATATTTTTTAAATTTAGCTGTATATCTCTTGCTATTATCATAATTTACCACCAAAGCACAAGCCAAAATTAATTCTCCTGCTCCTGACAATTGCAGTGATGCCACATATGTGTATGTTAGTTGTTATTTGCACACATAGTACAGCCCAGAAAGAATGGTGCGCATTTTGCATTTTTTTTTTATCCTGCCTAAAACACACTGACACTGACTCTAACTGACACTGATACCAATTTAAAAAAAATGTTTTTTAAATTCTACACAAAATACACTGGCCGTGACCTTTGACCCTGACATTGACCTTTGACCCTAACAATAACCCTGGCGACCTTGATCTTGTTATTTATTTATTTTTTATTTAATTAATTAATTAGTTAATTAATTTTTTTACACACTTGGATCGTTTACAATTCCTCTGCTGCAAGAAGTGGAAAATACAATGTATCTTTCTCTTCATTCAAAAGAGGAAGGAAACCCAGGGGTGGGCTCACAGTGACTGATTACTGTGATAGCCAATCAGAGGCTATCACAGCGATCAGGTGACCCGGAGCCCAGAATACCAGGTCCCGGTCTCTGGTCTGGGAGCTCGATGTGTGCGGCGCACTCCTAGCACAAAGGGAGGTACGCATATATGTGGCCCCACGGAAAAAAAGCCTACTTCCACGAGGCCACATATATGTGTGCGGGCAGCATGAAGGGGTTCAAGCAGCTAACTCTTGAGTTGAATCAGAACTCAAACAAGTACAATTCTTATTCCAAATTAGAATTTAAATCCCCAAGTTAAAGGATAAGTTCAACTTTTGTTACATGTTACATGTTACTCCCATATTCAGGCTCTCCCTGATCCCCCATTTTGACAGCGAGTGGGGGATCTTCTCGCTGTCCCGCCTCAGCTGCATTATTCATTCACAGTGTTCTTTAAATGGGAAACTACAAGTAGCAGCAGCCTTTGTGGCTGTTGGCTTGTAGTTCTCAATGAACTACCAGGGCGCTGTTGAGCGTTCTAGTATTTTATTGAGTCTTCATGTCAGTGTGTAACTACCTGCTTATACAAGGTATGAGCAGACAGCTACATTGACAGTCTGCAAGAACCCTGCATTGCACCTGTGATCTGCTGATTGTGGATGCAAAAAAAAAATAAATAAATGCTGACCGCTTAAACACACCACTGGAAAATCTATGTCTGATAGAAAAGACGTCCGCTCACGGGGTATCTGAGGTATAAAAAATATTAATAGATCCTCCGGGGGATTCTCATCCTAGATTCCTCCAGAAATGGGAAAGAGGCTAATGCAGTGTACACACGAGCGGACTTTTCGTCCGGACTGGTCCGACGGACCGAGTGTGGCGGACAATTTGACCGCGTGTGGGCTTCATCGGACCTGCAGCGGAATTTTTCGGTCGAAAATCTGATGGACTTTAGATTTGGAACATGTTTCAAATCTTTCCGACGGACTCGAGTCCGGTCAAAAAGTCTGCTCGTCTGTATGCTAGTCCGATGGACAAAAACCAACGCTAAGGCAGCTATTGGCTACTGGCTATGAACTTCCTTATTTCAGTCCGGTCGTACGTCATCACATACAAATCCGTCGGACTTTGGTGTGATCGTGTGTAGGCAAGTCCGTTTGTTCGGAAAGTCCATCGGAAGTCCGCCGAAAGTCCGTCGGATAGACCGTCGGACCAGTCCGGTCGAAAACTCGTGTGTACGCGGCATTAGACATTACATTCTCTAAAGAGCAACTGAGCCATATTTTATATTTTGCCCACTATTCCTCAACAGCTAGTAACTATCAAGAGCTATGGTATAAAATTCTTACAAGGTGGTATAAAGTACCATCATTACTATATAAAATCTATCCGGAAAAGACAAATATCTGCTGGCGTTGTGGAGAGTTGGAGGGCAATATGCTTCATATCTTTTGGTCATGTCGTAATCTACTAGATTTCTGGCCCAAAGTCTGAGACATTATAGGACAGTTAACAGAGTGCGATTTGGGATTGGACCCAGCAAAATACTTACTCCACCTCTCAGACCTTTCTAAAAAAACTTGTTGGTTGCTCATCTCTTGAACACAGCAAAGGCCTGTATTCCAGCCCATTGGAAGCGGGAAACACCCCCCTTGATCTCGCTATGGTTAAAAAAAAATAGCCAATATACATGATATGGAAAAAGGTATCGCAATTACGCAAGGTAACGAGGAGAAATTTAATAAAAAAATGGAAACCTTGGTCCCTCTTTGTATGTACCAGGGAACATGGCGGCACACTTGAGGAAGGGGAGCGGGCAGGGGTTTTAGGGGGAAGGAAGTGAGAAAATCTAACTCTCCTTGTTTTTTCTTAATGTATCCCCTGGTAAAAATATACATGAATGGTAGAATGGAAATATTATAGAGAAGGGGAAACACCCCTTCTTTTGAGGTTTTCTCTTTTTTTTGCCCCTTGTTTTTTTGTTTGTTTGTTTAAATAATGGTTATATTTATTTACTCGTTAAAAGCAGAATCAATTTGTGTTAATATATATACTCGCTGATACGTATGTTACTAAATTTGTTTCTGTTTATATGTAAGAAAAGTGTTGAAATAAAATATAGAATTAAAAAAAATAAATAAATAAATGCACAATTTTTATCTGCAAAAAGATGTGCATTTATAATTTTTTTTTACAAAGGTGAACTTATCCTTTAACAATATAAACCCAACATTGGCTTGTTCTCTTAGGAATTAAAGTGGAAGTTCATGCAAAATCTAAAATCCCTGCAACTATAGACTCCAGGGATCTAACACTAACCTCCCTATCCCTGTAAAGAAAAAACAAGTATACATACCTTTTTGGAAGCTGATCTGACTCACTCGGACCGGACCCCACGTTGAGATTTCAGCCACATCTTCTCTGTGCAGGCGGGTGCAGAGAAGACAGAGGACAACGGAAGCCCCATAGTAACCCTAGGGGTGACGTCACTTCCCATTCATTTCACAGCCGTTATCCTCCGTGTCCTCTGCAGAGCTTCCAGCGCTGGAGATCGGGTCAGAGCGGGTCAGGTCGGCTTTCAAAAAGGTATGTATACTCATGTTTTCTTTACAGGGATAGAGAGGTTAGTGTTAGATTCCTGGTGTCTATAGATGCCGGGATTTTAGATTTTGCATGGACTTCCACTTTAAAGTCCAGAGCAATATTCCCAATGCACATGATCCTGAAAGTGGCTGAGGAGTAGGTGGGTGCTGCAGCGACCATTGGCTGCAGACTGGAACAACTCAGAACAAAGGATATTTCATAATAGCGTCCAGCACTTTACTGAATGATCCCATCACAGGACAGCGATGTTTCGCAGCCACAAAGGACCCCCTATCAAATGTGTGAACGAAGGGGTCCTGTGTAGCTCCGAAACGTTGCTATCCTTTGCTGTGATGTGATCATTCAATAAAGCATTGGACCAAATGATGGAGTTTTCTGGTGCGCTGGTGACATCCTTTGTTCTTTGGATTTAAAGGGAACATATAGAGTTTTTCTGTTTTCGTTATTTAGTTTATATGGTCAGGACTTAAAATGCATCTTTGAAAACATTTTTTATGTAGTCTAGTCAGTATAAATATGACATATATGAACATTTGAATTTTCATTTTCCTCATTTCCGCATTCTCCTGCCTTTAGAGAGCTGTGTTGCAGGTTTCATTGAGAGAAAGAGAGTCTGAAGACAAACAGTTCCTGCTGCGCTCTCTTTTTAGTAAAGCCACAGTACACTGAGAATTCAATGCCATGGATGCACCTTGATTTAAATATTTTTTGTAAGAAATATACAGATAGAAAAAAAATCAGTTTATGAATTGTAGTGGAAATAACAATGCCAAAGGATGGTGTCACACTCCCCTGGATACTCTATACTGCAAAAAAAAAAAGAATAATTGGAGAATCCAGCAAGAGAATGACAGCCTTGTTATGACCTTTTGGGGGGAAGTTAGAGACAGAAACTTCTTCTGGGAAATCTCACCAACAGAGGGTGTAGGAGATATAAGTTTTTTTTCAGTCCACCCAGTCCTCAGCCAGTTCTGAAATATTAATACTCTGTAAAGTTGACCTTTAATGACATATACTGTATATCTTTAAACTAAATTCCAATCCACAACTTGTTGAAGGCCGAGACATGGGTTTTTATGTAGAACTTCACATGTGCTACCAATTAGGAAGACACATATGTAGTCATCAGGAATGTCTGAATTCATACAAAGCTACACTACGACAATTACAAACTTCTGTACGTGTACAATGCAAAAAGGCTTAAGAGTTAGAAGAATCTGGTTTTAGCATCTATCTATCTATCTATCTATCTATCTATCTATCTATCTATCTATCTATCTATCTATCTATCTATCTATCATTTTTCCTCTCAGTCTTCTTAAGCCGCAGGAGTACTTCCTTTGTAACCCTTGTTTGGACCCAGTCTTTCTGATTAAGGTGTAAATAATAAGAAGAAATGCATTTGGATCATTCTTACGTGGGGACACCTGAACACCTTTATATGCAAATGCTACACCTTTAGGTTATTATTTTAAAATTTGGTAGAATAGGCTATTGGAGGTCGCATGGAGTCTGCTTCATTTCCAGACCTAATGTTTGCTAGAGAAATTGTGGGTGGCGAAAAAGGATTTTCTTGGTACCTCCAAAACAGATACAGTATTAAAATTATTCCGTTTTTATTAGAAAAAAATCTGATAAAAAAATCCATGGTGTGGAACATAACAGCATGACAAATAGAAGAGTGTACATATAAATCACTCCTAAAACACTGTCATGCAGTTCCTATTAGTAATAATCAATAAATACCCATATATATGGTACAATGATATACAGCATTCACAAAGTCGAGGAACATGCGCAAAGCCGCTTCTTCAGGAGCTTGGGGAATACTGAAAATCTACAATAAATCAAAACATATAAATGATCCAAAGTACAACAAATAAAATTTATTTTTAACACATTTGTACAGAAAATATCAGACTTCTCAGCACAAAATCCCAATCTTACCCAGGAGTGCAGAGCAAGCCCAAACAACCGGAAAAGTAGAGGCTGCGAAGCCAAATCCCCCAGGTTGACATAATGTTCAACTGTTTACTGTTTCCAAACAGGGGGCCAGTTTACTGTCCCTCAGCCTTCGGGGGGGGGGGGGGGGGGCGCACTGTGGCCATTGGGAGTAGAAAATAGAAAAGGTCACAACATCACTGGGGAAAAACAGAACCGTGTCCCTACATTGGTGTTGGCGGGAAGAGTTGTGCCCCATCGTTGGTGTCAGTGGAGTGACTTGTGCCCCATTATTGGTGCCATTGGGAAGAATTGTGCCCCATTATTGGTGTCATTGGACCCAACTGGAAATTAGTGGGGCACTATTGCATAAAATGATACCAACAATGGGGCACTATTTCCCCCATTAAAACCAATGATGTGGTACTGATGTTGGGGCATTTTCTACTCCCACTGGCCACAGTATGGCCCCTCTAAAGCCTGAAGGCCCTTTGCTTAGGAAGTTTGGAGAACCCTGCATTAAAGGAACAATAGGAAGATAAAAGGGGACTTTTATAGCAAAGTCAGTTGCTGCTATCCTGATCCACTTCTTGTTTTGAAATTCAGTTTTCTCTGGGGGTAACCCTTTCTTATACATGGCACTGTTCATCATATGCTGAGGGTGAGTTTCCCTAATTTGTGACAATTTTACTGTAGAGGGGAATTGGCTAACAATACAGGTGAAATGAACATCATCTTTTAAAGCTCACAGGAAAAATATAAAAAAAAGAAAAAAAAAGAAGAGCAGAACTATTTTTACCATCTACAATCCCCAATACTCATTATACTTTATCACTTCATCTTTGCTACATTGGAAAAATCAGTTATGGGATAAGTCAACTTATTTTGACAGTGTTACTAGTTAAGGAAAATATTGCTCACGAGGATTAAATACCACATATTTTAAACATCATGGACCTAATTTATTTTAATAGCTGTTCGCTCATTTTAATGTACACCCACTTTTGCCCTTTGAAAGTTAAAATGCTATTTAGACATATTCCCATTCCGAGTAAAAGGAATAAGTCATATACCAAAGACCGAAACTAAAAAAAGTTTCAGGATGTATTGGAAAATGTACGTGGCCATGAAATGTACGTAATCATAATGGTATTCTTTTTATTAAAAAGACTTAACATGGGAATCCCTTACAAAGTCAAAAAAACACTTTTTGCCTATGCAGTTATAATGTTTGGACAGTTAGGTGCAGTAAATCCATTTGCACATAGCCAACTAGTCTTCACATAAATGGCCATACGATGCAAACAACTTACTAACAGCTAAAACCAATGGTCATTATTCCGTACTCTTACTCTTGGACCTCTCCGCTGCCTTTGATACCGTTGATCACCCCCTCCTCCTCAAAAAACTCAATTTGCTTGGTATCCATGGCTGTGCTCTCCATTGGTTTGAATCTTACCTTTCTCACCACACCTTCAGTGTCACTTACAACTCCACTTCCTCTTCACCAACACCTCTTATCGTTGGGGTCCCCCAATGTTCTGTCCTTGGACCTCTACTATTCTCAATCCACACATCCTCCCTGGGTCAGCTGATAGCCTCCCATGGCTTCCACTGCCATTTATATGCTGATGACACCCAAATCTATCTCTCTACCCCTCAGCTCACCCCATCAGTCTCCTCACACATCACTGATTTACTAACCGAAATATCAGCCTGGATGTCACACCACTTCCTAAAACTGATTCTATCTAAAAATCAAGCTCATAATATTTCCTCCCCCACGTGCCCCTTCCCCCTGACTTCTCTGTCAAGTTCAATGGCACAACTATCAGTCTGTCCCCACATGCCAGGGTGCTAGGGGAACCCTAGACTCTGAACTGTCCTTTCAGGCCCACATCCAATCCCTGTCCAAATCATGCCACCTTAGCCTCTGCAACATCTCTAGAATACGCCCCTTTTTAACCAATGACACCACTAAGCTTTTAATTCACTCCCTGGTTATCTCTCGCTTCGACTACTGCAACTCCCTCCTCATTGGACTACCTTTACATACAATATCCCCCCTTCAGTCCATAATGAATCCTGCTGCAAGACTCATCCATCTTACCAACTGTTCAGTGTCCTCCACCCCTCCCTGCCAATCCCTCCATTGGCTTCTACTCACCCAATGAATAAAATTAAAAGTATTAACAATAATTTACAAAGCCATCCACAACTCTGCCCCCAGCTACATCACTAAGCTAAGACTCAAAATACCAACCAAGCCACTCTCTTCGGTCCTCCCAAGACCTCCAGCTCTCTTGCTCCCTTGTCACCTCCTCCCATGCTCGCCTCCATTATTTCTCCTGAGCTTCTCCCATCCTTTGGAACATCCTACCCCAATCTGTCCGACTGTCCCCTAATCTATCCATCTTTAGACGATCCCTGAAAACCCTTCTCTTTAAAGAAGCCTATCCTGCTTCTAACTAATACACTGTTTTACTTTCCCCATCATCCCCCACAGCTTATTAAACCTACATTTCCTTAAATATCTCTATTTTGGGCAGTCCTGAAAATGATGTATAGAATATGAGGAACATTTTGTTTGCCTGGCTATTTTTAGCTGCTTTGTTGAAACCAAATCCAATTTTTAAGAGCTGAATTGCTGATGCTAAAATTCCAGAGTGATAAGCTGGATTGAAAATTTCTGATCCCATTCATGACGATTGTGTGATTTATATGGAAATCTGCTGATTCTCAAATTGTTCAATTTGGATTTTTATTTGCTTTTTCCAAAAAAACACAGAAATAAAGAGCTTTGACCTTCACATAAGCAAAGGTTTCTTCACAGTAAGAGCTGTGAAAATGTCAAATAGACTCCCTCAAAAACTAGTTCTGGCCAGCTCAGTACACTGTTTTTAAAAAAAGAGCTGGATGCATTCCTAAATGCACAAAATATAACAGAATACTAATTTTTAGAAGTAATAACCTAAGGGGTAGTCCTGGGGGATCAGGTAGGAGTTTGTTTCCCCCCACTGGAGCGAATTGGATCATGCTTTATTGTTTCTTTTTTTTGCCTTCCTCTGGATTAACTATGCATATAGAATAGCATATATCGAGGTCTTTTATATATATATATTTGTGTGTGTGTGTGTTTTTTTAATTGGTTGATGTACTAGTGTCTTTTTTCAACCTGACTATGTAATTTTTGATACTAAAAGTGATGAAGTAGAATTTATTTTTTGCATGCACTTGGCAATTCAGGGGCTGTGTTTAATTTGCCTGTAACTATCTGGAGATGTTTAAAGAAACAATTGCAGGATCAGATCAATCATCCACATCAAACATATAATGTGTATAAACCTTAAAATTAACCTCTCGTATTTGATCCTTTTCGTTCTGTTGAATTTTTTTTCTTATATCTGATCGATAAGTGCAAAAAGACAAAAAAGGCCGTTGGTCCTGCTGGAAACCTTGTGAGCTGATAACTTTTTGAGCTCCCTCTGCTGACTATTACCACTGTTACCACAATCATTGTTTCCATTCCTCTCTGTGGACCACAGAACCCCCCCCCCCACCACCACCCGGTTATGGAGAAGAGGAGAGTGAGAGGTGTTCTTTATCCACTTGCTGTCCCTCCATACCAGTTTTACTGCTACAGGGCGGCAACTGTGTGCCAGATCACGGATATATATTGTGGGGAAAGTAATTATTTTATCCCCTGCAAATTTTGTAAGTTTGCCCACTTACAAAGAAATGAAGGGTCTATATATTTTTATCACAGGTGTATTTTAAATGATAGAAACTGAATATAAACCAAAAATCCAGAAAAAAACACATAAAATTAATGCTATAAATTAAGTTGCAGGTCAGTGAGTAAAATAAGTATTTGATCCCCAAGCAAAACATGACTTGGCACTTGGTGGAGAAACCCTTGTTGGCAAGCACAGAGGTAAGACGTTTCTTGTAGTTGGTTACCAGGTTTGCACACATCTCAGGAGGGATTTTGGTCCATTCTTCTTTACAGATCTTCTCTAAACCCTTAAGGTTTCTTGGCTGTCTCTTGGCAACTCGAAGTTTCAACTCCCTCCATAAATTTTCTATAGGATTAAGGTCTGGAGACTGGCTAAGCCACTCCATGACCTTAATGTGCTTCTTCTTGAGCCACTCCTTTGTTACCTTGGCGTTTTTTTTTATGTCATTGTCATGCTGAAAGACCCATCCATAACCCATCTTCAGTGTTCTGGCTGAGGTAATAAGGTTCTCATCCAAGATTTTACAATACATGGCCCTGTCCATTGGCCCCTCAATGCGGCAAAGTCGGCCTGTACCTTTAGTAGAGAAACAGCCCCAAAGCATAATGTTTCCACCTCTGTGCTTTACTGTAGGGATGGTGTTCTTAGGATCATAGTCAGCATTTTTCTTCCTCTAAACACGCTGAGTGGATTTAATTCCAAAGGGCTCAATTTTGGTTTTTGATCTGACAACAGCACTTTCTCCCAATCCTTCTCTGAACCCTTTAGTTGTTCATTGGCATGACTGTACATGTGCCTTCAGAGAAGGGGGACTCGCTGTGTTTGGAGGAAAAAAATGCTGACTATGACCCCAAGAACACCATCCCTACAGTCAAGCATGGAGGTGGGCTCAAGAAGAAGCACATTAAAGTCATGGAGTGGCCTAGCCAGTCTCCGGACCTTAATACTATAAAAAATTATGGAGGGAGCTAAAACTTCGAGTTGCAAAGTGACAGCCAAGAAACCTTAAGGATTTAAAGAAGATCTGTAATGAAGAGTGGACCAAAATCCCTCCTGAGATGTGTGCAATACGGAACGAATTAATAATAAATAATGATAATAAAAAGTTTTTATTATTTCTGTTATTTATTATTATTAATTCATTACGTTCCATTTGTTTAGATGCGGCATAAATTTGTATTCGTTATGTTAACTAACAGCCAAATTTGAAAGGAAATTAAATTTACCTATAATTTAATAGTTCGGAATGAAAAGAATTGCACATATCTACAACACACCTGGGTGGGCTCCATTCGCATTCTCTGCGCCCAGAGCCCACCCTATTTTGAAGCCTATTAGAGCCTCTGGCTCTAATTAGGTGCTTTAAACCACCCCCCCCTATTTTGTAATTTATGCATCTGGTGTCCTGCAAGGGGCCGGATGCATGGATGGGGGAGGTGGAGATGGATAGGGGGGTGGCGCCCGTGTGCCCTTAATGGACGGGCCGCCCCTGATCCAGACACACAAAAAGTGTTTTAGGCCTCATGCACACGAGACGCTGTTAAACTCGTGTTCAGAGACAGTTGGACACTTTTTTCAACTGCCCCTGAACCCATTCAATGTTATCCTATGTGTCCATGTACACAGTCTCGTTTTTTGGCATTTTTAGGCAGTTGCATTTAACCTCGTTTTTCCAGAAGCAAAAAAATTGGTTCAGACGCAAAAGTTTTCCACGTTTCAGACGCCAAATGCGGCTAAACACCGGTACCGCGTTTAGCCGCCTTTGCGTTTATAAGTGTTTTTTACAACCCGAATTGGGGGCCCATATCTCGGGGCCACTTAGGGCTAGGAACCCCAAATCTAGTGTGCTAACACAATTGGACTAACACTACAACATTTTCAAATTTGGGGTTCCTAGCACCAAGTGGCCCCAAGATATGGGGCCCCAAAGTCGGGTCACAAAATGTCATTCTCTGCTGCAGAAAAGTGCTTGACAATTTGCGACCCGACTTTGGGGCCCCATATCTCGGGGGCCACTTAGTGCTAGGAACCCCAAATTTGGATATGTTGTAGTGCTAGTTCCACTGTGTTAACACACCAAATTTGTTCCTAGTACCAAGTGGCCCTGAGATACGGGGCCCCAAAGTTGGGTCGCAAAATGTCATTCTTTGCAAATGCGGCAAAACGGGCGTTTCTAAACGCCGGTTTCAGCTTTTAAAAACATGTGTTCAGCAGAGTTTGCACCGGGATCTCGTGTGCATGAGGCCTTACTTGCAGGATCAGCAAATTAAAAAAAAAAGAAAATAACTAATGTAACCACTATATCTGATAAGATGATTCTATAGGCGACTGTAGGCAATAAAAATGAATGTCTTTTAATGTTTCTCAGAGGTTCTCATCCTTCTATAAAGGCATAACAGCACAAAACAGGCAAATAATTCTACTTGCATATTTCCCTGCCCTGACTTAGACCTCATGTACAAGGGGCAGTTGAAAACCTCTTCAGAGCTGATCAATCACAGTGAAAAACCTCAGTTTAGCAGCTTTTACATATTGAAGTTAGCAGCAGTTATCAGCAGTTGAGGTTAGAAGCCTTTTTAAGGAAAAACATGTAAATTATTAACTATTTCAGCCATTCTGTGAGAGGAGAGAGCAGTGTGCTTTACCTATGGATTCTCTGTCTGTCTCTCTCTCACACTCTGACAATATCTTTCTCTGCCTGTCTCTCTCTCTCTCTCCGTGCCTGACTCTCTGTGCCTGTCTCTCTCTCTGCCTGTCTCTCTCTCTCTCTCTGCCTTTTTCTCTATCTCTACCCCTCTCTCTCTCTGCCTGTCTCTCTCTCTCTCTCTGCCTGTCTCTCTCTCTCTGCACTCTCTCCCTGCCTGTCTCTCTCTCTCTGCCTGTCTCTCTCTCTCTGCACTCTCTCCCTGCCTGTCTCTCTCTCTCTCTCTCTCTGCCTGTCTCTCTCTCTGTGCCTGTCTCTCTCTCTCTCTGCCTGTCTCTCTCTCTCTCTGCCTGTCTCTCTCTGCCTGTCTCTCTCTCTCCATGCCTCTCTCTCTCTCTCTGCCTATCTCTCTGTCTCTGTGCCTGTCTCTCTGCTTGTCTCTCTCTCTCTGCCTGTCTCTCTCTCTCTGTGCCTCTCTCTGTGTGTCTCCCTCTCTCTCTCTCTCTCTTTCTGTGCCTCTCTCCCTGTCTTTCTGTGCCTCTCTCTCTCTCTGTGCTCCCCCCTCTCTCTCTCTCTCTCTGCCCCTCTCTCTCTCTGTGCCTCTCTCTCTGCCTGTCTCTCTCTGCCTGCCCCTCTTTCTCTCTCTGCCTCTCTCTCTCTGCCTGCCTTGCTCTCTCTCTCTGCCTCTCTCTCTCTGCCTGCCTTGCTCTCTCTCTGTGCCTCTCTCTCTCTCTCTCTCTCTCTCTCTCTCTCTCTCTGTGCCTCTCTCTCTCTCTCTGTGCCTCTCTCTCTCTCTCTCTCTGTGCCTCTCTCTCTCTCTCTCTGTGCCTCTCTCTCTCTCTGTGCCTCTCTCTCTCTCTCTCTGTGCCTCTCTCTCTCTCTGTGCCTGTCTCTTTCTCTCTGCCTGTGTGTCTCACCCTCTCCCCCCCTTGCAGGCAACAGCATGTGGTGAATATTGTGTTTCTCCCATATCTTACATGTTCCTTTTTAGGAACACTTATAAATGAAAACGTGCCTAAACTCAGGTTACAGCTTTTACATGAGTTTACAAGCATTTGGCATTTCAAATGCCTCTGAACATCCGTCCGGAACGCATATTTTTGAGTTCCAAAAAAATCTTCTAAACTGCCTAGAAAGGACTATAAACGGCCCTGTGTACATGTACTGATAAGATAACATAGAGGAGAGTTCAGGGGCAGCTGAAAAAACGCCCAACTGCTCCTAAATGTCCGTTTACCAGCAGCCATGTACATGAGGCCTTACAATATTAGAAGTGGCAGGAAGGCGGAGTTATGCTTTAAATATCATTTTATAATGTAAGACGTGTCCTGGTTTCTATTTAGAGTAAAATGTATTCGCTGTCGTAGGTTTTGGAGAAGGTTCCCATGATCTTGCACTATAACAATGCACAGCCCTCTTGTAGCTGTTCTGAAAATATGGTAATATGAATTTAGACTTTGGCCCCAAACTAACTTAATATTAGAGCTGGCTGTATTCTTCCTCTCCGTGTGCCAATCCACACCCCGGGGAACCGCTTCAATTCAGATCCTCATTAGATTTTTATTGCTCGGTGCACCTCATATCAGAAACCTGCACTTCCAGTGCTGTCAGATATCTGGATTTTACTATAGAACATTCACAAAACAATGGGGCTTAAAGAGGAACACTGTAATTATTAAAACATTTAAAACTCAACTTTAGACAGATATAAGCAAAAACAATTGAATGCAGCCCTGTGTTATTTTATACAATATATCATTAAAGCGGTATTATACCCAAAAGCAAACATTTATTATATTGCAGCTTACCAATTCATAAATGTAATATCTGCGTTCTTTTTTTAGGTTTTCTTTCTTCTGTTTTCATCTGGTGATCCAGCTAGCAAGTCTGTTGTTTTTTACAAGTTTAAGTATTAATAAACCCACAACAGCAGGAGCGGCCCATCCTATCCACCGCCGCCGCCCTCCCTATCCATGCGCCTGGCCCCTTTCAGGACACCGGGCGCATTAATTCCTATGGCGGGGGTGGGCGGGGTCTGATACCCATCACCTGATTGGCTGAAAGGAGAGATGATCCTATTGGACGCCGAGGAGGAGGGGAGGAGACGCACGGTGGAAGCAAGGAGGAGAAGACACAGGAGCCGCTGCCCGATGCTCGCCGATGCCCCGATCCCCGCCACTGCTTGATGTGCCCGCCCATGTCCGATTCCTGCCGCTGCCCGATGTGCCCGCCGCCTAGATGGGTTAAGTGCCGGTTGACCGGCAGGCAGCAGAGGGAGGGGGGGTTGAGGTTCCGCAAGGGGTGGGGTTGTTTGCCGCCCCCCCAAACAAAAAAATACCAGCCACCACTGCACAACAATAAAATCAGTCTGTATATGCAGTAAAGCATGCTTGTTATACTCACTGTGGAACCTAAGGGATTAATCCTCTGCATTGTGTAAAAAGGCCGTTTGATCCTGTCTGCTCTGCTCCTCCCCTTCTTCCACTGTCCCCAATCTATCTCCTGATAGAACAGAGACTTGGTGGAACTGTGCACATGCTCAGTTTGGTGTGTATTGCTAGAGAGTTTTTTTTTTTCTTGGGAGGGTGCATGTGATCAGCACAGGGCCAATCGGCACTGTCCAGACAGAGGGTCGGGGTTCCTGCAGCCTCATAGGCCCGTCGGAGAAGAATAAAAACTCCTCCTACAAGCTTTAACCAGTGCTGATAGAAGTCACAAGACTGCTCTAACTGCTGATGAGAAAAGTATTTAGCAGTTTATATTTACTAAAATAATTGCATTTCCATGTTCTGTGTACAAAGGGAGACCAGATATAGTGAATGCAGGGTCCAGGCTTTGGTAACACTTTAAGGTCTCCAGCAGAATGTATCAGTTTACATGGATGAGACACCTAAAGCATTTATTACCCCAATAATTCATATTCCTGATGTGCCTGCTGTACCATGTACTTGTTGTATGAGAACGTATCCTGTTCTCTTTGTATTGCTTTCTTTATGTGACATCCCCGGTGTTCCTGCCAGTCCCTCTGCTTTTCTATTAAAAACTGACCACACTAAGCAGGAGAGCACAACATGGTCGGTTTTCTAGTTGTGCTGTGAACTCAGCCTGCTCTCCTCTGATGATCAGACTTGTCTTGACATGCCCTGTTGTACAGCCATTCACTGGAAAGCTCAGTGTGCTGCTGCTTCTCCTCCCCCAGAGAAGAGAGGGAATGTGAGAACATAGGGAATGTGATCACTTATAAAAAAAAAGGGGAAATGGGATTTATAATGTTTTTTTGATATCTGTACAAAAATATTTAGCCTTTCATTTCTATTTGAAACTGATTGGGTTGTTTTACAAGGTGATCCTTTACAATCACTTTAACACAGGCAGGGATGATTACAATGATCAGCTTTTATTTATTCATGTAAAGCCTTTATCCTAAATGGGAAAAATAATCAGTTTGCTGTAAACTGATTATAAAGCGTGAGCTGGAGTTTGGCTTCAATTTGTTAGTTTATCTAAATCCGCTAATACAATTAACACTCCCCTCCCACCAAACTGACAATGTTGCTGTCTGCTGTGCCTCCTGTTCTCATTCCCCCAGAGTTGTTTCTCCCTAGTGCAGGGGGTGAGTTACTGGCCAAATTATCAATGCAGAAACCAAATCAAATGATAGGTAAGTTACAATATAGTATATTTTTGGTTTTGGGTTTATAACCGCTTTAAATGTTCTTATATTAATTTTTTTATTGCAAGCAGTATAAGCATCTGATTTGTCATAAGAACTATTTGTATAATTTAGATAAGAGTTATTTGTTAAGTATTTGGTTTGGTATCAGCCTCTTGAAGTCCAATGTACAGCAAATCTGAGAAAGAATTTGGAAGAAGCAGCACAAGGAGTTAGTCCGGTGTGCTTTAGTTCTTATGTGCTAATAAAGGACATCCTGACAGGAGGGAGAGCAGAGTGACAGAGGGATGAGCTCTGCTGCTTTTCCCTTCCTGGTACAGTCACAGACAAGGAGAGGGGAAAGACCAATAAGTGGTACTTAAAGCGGAGCCAAACTTAAACCTTTCCTGCAAAGGTTTCTGTCCCTCTCTGGCATCTTCTGCTGGGTGCTGGTCTTAGGTCGTCTTCATTGGCCGTCGCGGGATGACGTCACTTTTGTACATGTGCAGGAGTCAGTCATACTGGCACCGCGCCAGCAATGTAAGCTGAACTGCACATGCACAGCTCGGTTTCCGTGCCGGAGAAGACAGCAAGCAGGCAGGTAGGTGTATTTAATTTATATATTCTTTATCTATCCAGAGGCGCAGTGGCGGTATTCTCAATTATATCCACAGGATTACAGGTGTATTTAATTGCAGAACAGACATCGCAATTTGTGACAGCAGAACTTTAGTTTTGCTTTAACCGCTTCAATACTGGGCACTTTCACCCCCTTCCTGCCCAGGCCATTTTTCAGCTTTCAGCGCTGTCACACTTTGTATGACAATTGCGCGGTCATGCCACACTGTACCCAAATGACATTTTTAATCATTTTATTCACACAAAGAGAGCTTTCTTTTGGTGGTATTTAATCACCAATGGGTTTTGTATTAAAAAAAAAAAAGAAAGAAGACCGAAAATTTTGAAAAGAAAATACGTTTTTCTTAGTTTCTGTCAGTAAATTTTGTAAATAAGTCATTTTTCTCCTTCACCGATGGGCACTGATGAGGCGGCACTGATGAGGATGCATTAATATGCCGCACTGATGGGCACTGATAGGTGACAGTGATATGCGGCACTGATGACCACTGATAGGCGGCACTGATAGGTGGCACTGGTGGGCACTAATAGGCGGCACGGATAGGCAGCACTGATGGGCACTGATGGGCGGCGCTGATGGGCGGCACTGATAAGAATCACTGATGGGCATTGATGGGCAGCACTGATGAGCAGGCATTGATGAGCACTGAAAGGCTGCACTGACTGGCATCAATAATGGGCACTGATTGGTGTCACTGATGGGCTTTGATTAGTGGCACTGATAGGCACTGATTGGTGGCACCAATAAGCACTACTGGGGCTTTCCAGCAATCAGAGCATTGATGATCAGTGCCCTTTTTACCTGCCCTGGTCTCCCCTGCGAGTAGATACCGCTGATAGGCGCTCCTCGCCACACACTCGCTACACCTGTGAGGCGAGGAGAGCCGATTAACGGCATTTCCACATTTAAATGTGACCAGCTGTGATTGGACACAGCCAATCACATGGTTGAAGAGCCATGTCGTCGGCTCTTTACAGAGATCGGGGTTGCGCCATGTCCTAGGAACGCGGTGCGGCCACGATCACCGTGGGCCCGCGAGAGCAGCCGTCCTGGGGCGCCATCATATGACTTCCACTCAGAACGAGAGCAGCCCTGTCCCTTCATCATTTGGCGGCGGGCAGGCGGCAAGTGGTTAATTGCAGCAGAGTCCTGCCAGAGAGAATTGTTTTTGTGTGTAAATCTCAAAACTGGATGGAGGAGAATTACAAATTCTTTGGCAGGTAAAAAAGCTCCCATCAATAAAATGTTTCATCTGGGTATTTAACTGTATGCCTGGAATTTAGTTTTAACTAAAATGCGTTAATAAAAATACATTTTTATGTACAACGTGTAAGTATCAGCATTCACAAAGACAAAAACAAACCTCATGTGGCTGCAATGGGGCCTGGAGGTGGAAGGGGTCCCATTGGAGAAGCTAATGGCCAGGAGGAGAAGCAACTGACTGGACATGAAGAAGAAAGAGGGGGGAAGCGGTTGTGACCTGTATGGGGAAGTGCAGGGCGAGCGGGCGAGCATGGGGGGGTAAGTGCGGGCTGGCGGGCTCTAGCAACAACTCTGGCCAAAAAAAAAGTTTTCCTTGTTCCAGAACTGCATGGGTTAACTGCTGGTTTTGTCCAGGGGAGAGTTAAAAAGCCTACACTCACCCGTTTCTCCATTCCACTGGTGAACAGCGCTCCCCCACAATCCAGTGTTGAACTGTTCCTGATGTCCTCATAACCAGAGCAGGTCTATGGGCTTGATGACGTCAGGAACAGTCCACCGCACAAGAAGGATAGATCTCCCGGCAGGGGGGGCAGGCTGGTTGCAGGAGCCACAGGGACATGTCTTGTGCAGGGAGGGTTGGAGGATTAGGTAGTTATATCTCCGCTCTCCAATCCTCCAGACAAAAATGGGCAATTGATTAGTTATATCTCCACTCTACAATCCTCTAGACAAAAACGGGCACAGCCCCACTGCAAAGGAAAACTTTTTTTCTGCCCGAAGTTGGGCTTTAAGGCTATGTTCACACTCTGTGCATGTCGGGAGCGCTCACAAAATAGTGTACTTTCCCGACATGCACAGACACGTACCAAAAACGCTGCAGTCCCATTAATTCCTAATGGCACCCCTTGCATCAGCATGTGGTTTGGTCCAGCATGACTTTGCAAAAGGTTCAGAGACTTCTTTTGCGCGTTTCTCGTGCAAAGGGCAGTCCACCGAAACGAATGGGCTGTCCTACACAAGACAAATGGAAATGCATGGAAAATCAGCTGGCTTTGTCGCACCTGCATGATGTGAATGGAGCCTACGAGTTGACCTTGACCCATTGTGTAGTCTCGTCTAGAAGTGCTAATACCAGATGCACAGGAGATGTCATCAGTATTGTTGCTAGTCACTGATCCCCCTTGCTTCATCTGTACAGTAGGGAGCATTTGTTTAGCTGTTGTAGCACTGTAAATGTGTTGCCCTCAGGCCTTCTGCTACAGGCCAGCCATACTGAAGTTAACCTTGTATGCTTAATACAGTCTTTTCGAGGCTATAACAAATCCTAAAGTGTTTCTTCTGCTAAAACCTGATAAGACAGCCAAGATTAAAAAAAAAAAAAACAGAGTTTAAAGCACATGTATGCTCAAAAGTCTGAATTTATGATGGGGAATAGTTAAGACTTCCTGCCAGTTTTCTTTTTCTGTCTGTATCTTCTTGGGGAAATTTTCCATTACTTTCTGTCCCAAGTGCAAAATAGGAAGTGAGAGGAAATCTCTACAAAGTGAGGGGAATTGCCCTCTAATCCTGCGTACACATGATTGCACATTACGACAACAAAATCCATGTTTTTTTTCCAATGGATGTTGGCTCAAACTTGTCTTGCATACACACGGTCACACAAATGTTGTAGGAAATTCCGAACGTCAAGAACGAGGTGACGTACAACACGTACGACGAGCCGAGAAAGATGAAGTTTAATAGCCAGTGCGACTCTTCTGTTTGATTCTGAGCATGCGTGGAACTTTGTGTGTCGGAATTGTGTACACACGATCGGAATTTCCGAGAACGGATTTTGTTGTCGGAAAATTTGAGATCTAGATCTCAAATTTTGCTTGTCGGAAATTCCGACGGAAAATGTCCAATGGAGCCTACACACGGTTGGAATTTCCGATAACAAGCTCCCATCGAACATTTCCCGTCGGAAAATCCGACCGTGTGTACGCAACATTACTGTAGAGTGCTGTCACTGAAACGTATGTCCCTCTTGGAAACCTTTCTGGTGGGAACTGTAAAATTTTGGACTCCCCATCACTTTCTGTCTCGGTGACAATGGCAACCAGGGCAAAAAGAGAAAGGAATCTCCCCAATGGGGACACAGACAGCAATAAAACTTGACAGGGGTCCAAATGCTTTTCTATTCGATCCAAAAAAAATTGCCTGTATGTACCCTTTAAGACCACTTAAGGACCGAGCCCCTTTCTGAGATTTGGGGTTTACAAGGTAAAAACATTTTTTTTTTGCTAGAAAATTACTTAGAACCCCCAAACATTATATATATATTTTTTTTCTAACACCCTAGAGCAGTGATATGCAATTAGCGGACCTTCAGCTGTTGCAAAACTACAAGTCCCGTCATGCTTGTGGTTGTCAGAGTCTTGCTTTGCCAAATGGGACTTGTAGTTTTGCAACAGCTGGAGGTCTTGTTCCACTTACGGACCAGCCGCCGTCATTATACGTCAGTACTTTGACATGGAGTACCATTGTTATGGCAGCAAATACCTGCCATAATCCCAATATCCTTTTAAATGGCGGGCTGTCGGCTTTCAGATAAAAGTGGTCTCTGTGGCAGATTCACTGCGAGATCACTTTTATCAGTGGAGGGAGAGGTGCACCGCCACGCTCCGGTCGTCTCCGCCGATTACCAGAGGCATTGGTAGTGGCGGAGATGATCCTTTCCCCTCACAGGCCTGGAGCCGAGTGAGGGAAAGATGGCCCCCACTTGGCTCCATACCATTGGATAACGGAAGCGACTTTAAACGTCACTTCCGCCCAACGGTCTTAAAGGGAAAATTAAAAAAAAAAAAAGACATTTATTTTATTTATTTGTTTTTTCTATTGCATTTAAGTGTAAATGTGAGATCTGAGGTCTTTTTGACCCCAGATCTCACATTAAAGAGGTCCGGTCATGCTTTTTTTCTATTACAAAGGATGTTTACATTCCTTGTAATAGGAATAAAAGTGACCCAATTTTTTTTTTTTTTAAAGGACAGTGTAAAAATAAAAAAATAAAAAGTAAAAGAAATAAAAAATTTTAAAGCGCCCTGTCCCTCCGAGCTTGCGCGATGAAGCGAAGGCATACGCAAGTCGTGCCCACATATGAAATGTGAGGCATCGCCGCGATCGTTAGAACGAGTGCAATAATTCTAGCACTAGATCTCCTCTGCAACTCAAAACTGGTAACCTGTAGACATTTTTGGCAAGTGAAAATGGTGTATAACAAACATACATGAATATTGGAAAGATTAGATATAGACACCTGTATGTCTGTATCTAATCTTTCCAATATTCACGTATGGTTGTCATACACCATTTTCACTTGATGTTTTGTATATGTAGTTTGTAATAAAATTTGATATTTTTACAATTCTTACTACCTCTTTGACTTTAATATACCGGTGCAGCTATAGTCCCACCCCTTGAGGGATTTCTCCATTTCCATTTATTAGGGATGATGGCACTCATCCATTGCAACCATATTCCACATTTCCTGTAGAAAATTTTAAACATCGCCAATTGAGATTTTTAAGTGCCAAAGTTTGTCATCATTCCACAATTTTGAAGCTTGACATGTTGGGTATCAATTTACTCGGCGTAATATTATCTTTCACAATATAGAAAAAAAATGGGCTAACATGACTGTTGTCTTATTTTTTTAATTTAAAAAATGTATTATTTCCCAAAAAATTGCGCTTGTAAGACCGCTGTGCAAATATGGTGTGACATACAGGTGATACTCGAAAAATTGGAATATCGTGCAAAAGTTCACTTATTTCACTAGTGCAACTTAAAAGGTGAAACTAATATATGAGATAGACTCATTACATGCAAAGCAAGATAGTTCAAGCCGTGATTTGTCATAATTGTGATAATTATGGCTTACAGCTCATGAAAACCCCAAATCCACAATCTCAGAAAATTAGAATATTACATGCAATCAATAAAACAAGGATTGTACATAAAACAATATTGGACCTCTGAAAAGTATAAGCATGCATATGTACTCAGTACTTGGTTTGGGCCCCTTTTGCAGCAATTACTGCCTCAATGCGGTGTGGCATGGAAGCTATCAGCTTGTGACACTGCTGAGGAGTTATGGAAGACCAGGATGCTTCAATAGCGGCCTTCAGCTCTTCTGCATTGTTCGGTCTCATGTCTCTCATCTTTCTCTTGGCAATGCCCCATAGATTCTCTGTGGGGTTCAGGTCAGGCGAGTTTGCTGGCCAATCAAGCACAGTAATCCCACGGTCATTGAACCAGGTTTTGGTGCTTTTGGCAGTGTGGGCAGGTGCCAAGTCCTGCTGGAAATTGAAGTCAGCATCCCCATAGAGCTCGTCTGCGGAAGGAAGCATGAAGTGCTCCAAAATCTCCTGGTAGACGGCTGCGTTGACCCTGGACTTAGTGAAGCACAGTGGACTAACACCAGCAGATGACATGGCTCCCCAAATCAACACAGACTGTGGAAACTTCACACTGGACTTCAAGCATCTTGCAGTGTGTGCCTCTCCATTCTTCCTCCATACTCTGGGTCCTTGATTTCCAAATGAGATGCAAAAGTTGCTCTCATCAGAAAAGAGGGCTTTGGACCACTGAGCAACAGACCAGGTCTGTTTTTCTTTAGCCCAGGTAAGACACTTCTGACGTTTGTTGTTCAGGAATGGCTTTACAAGAGGAATACGACATTTGAAGCCCATATCCAGGATTCATCTGTGTGCGGTGGCTCTTGATGCACTGACTCCAGCCTCAGTCCACTCCTTGGGAAAGTCCCCAACACTTTTGAATGGTCTTTTCCTGGCAATCCTCTCCAGGCTGCGGTCATCCCTGCTGCTTGTGCACCTTTTTTTTCCACACTTTTCCCTTCCACATAACTTTCTATTAATGTGCTTTGATACAGCACTTTGGGAACATCCATCTTCTTTTGCAATTAGCTTTTGAGGCTTTCCCTCCTTATGGAGGGTGTCAATGATGGTTTTCTGCACAACTGTCAGGTCAGCAGTGTTTCCCATGATTGTGATTCCTACTGAACCAGACTGAGAGACCATTTAAAGGCTCAGGAACCCTTTGCAGGTGTTATGGCTTAATTAGCTGATTAGAGTGGGACACTTTGAGCCTAGAATATTGCACCTTTTCACAACATTCTAATTTTCTGAGATTGTGGATTGTGGCTGTAAGCCATAATCATCACACTTATGCCAAATCACAGCTTGAACTATCTTGCTTTGCATGTAATGAGTCTATCTCATATATTAGTTTCACCTTTTAAGTTGCATTAGTGAAATAAATGAACTTTTGCGCGATATTCTAATTTTTCGAGTATTACCTGTAAAGTATTGCAACGATTTTATTCTCTAGGGTGCCTGAAAAAAAATTATAATGTTTGGAGGTTCTAAGTAATTTTCTAGCCAAAAAAATGATTTTAACTTGTAAACAACAAGTCTGAAAAATAGGCCTGGTCCTTTAGTGGTTAACACTCCTACTTTTAGTGAATTACTGTAAAACATGGCTGTCCAGCCCCAGTCTGACAGCATAAATGAGAGTTGCTTGATTGCTATGGGTTTCTATACTTGGAACATCATTATTGCTCTTCCTACCACCTGCCTGACTTTATATTAATGCAGAATGACTCACACACTGCAAAACAAGGGTGGATTTCAGGAAAGCATACAAGTCCCATGCACATTAACTCAACATGTACTTAATACTCCATTTATGAAAAAGAGGAAAAAGGCCTGAGGTGATGTGGGTGAACATTTATTGCAATTGTGCAGAAATCAAGCTTTTATCATTTTCATATAAATCTGTTTTAAATGTCAATTCACATTGTTTGCGTAAGCTTGCCTATCCTTTCAAAAACAAATGTTGACTACCTTTGCCCAAACAAGTTCCCCAGTGCATAGTTTGCTGGATGGTTGGTAGGGAAGGCACATTCCTGCTTGGATCTTAGCCCTAAGAGATTACATTTGGCTGGGGAGTGCCAACATTCCTTAGGCAAGTCCCTGCCAACTTTGGCCTTTGCTGCTGGTACCTGACCCTCATGTTTACAGGAGGTGTTTTGCCACCTAGCACATCTTTGGCATGGATAAGGTCATATAAGATTAAAGAAACAAATCAGTCAAACATTAAAGCTGAACTCCAGAAAACAGCTAAATATATACAGTTAAAGTATTACTAAACCCACAACAGTAAAATCAGTGTTTATATGCAGTAAAGCATGCTTGTTATGCTCACCGTGTGTATTGCTAGAGAGTTTTTTTTTTCTTGGGAGGGTGCATGTGATCAGCACAGGACCAATCAGCACTGTCCAGACAGATGGACAGGGGTAATGCAGCCTCATAGGACACATATATTAATAACATGCAGCGCCTATTAAAAATTACCTTCAGTAATTTTTTTCAAACTTTTGGAAATGCCAGTAAAAACTTGGCTGTGCCAAAAAATTTTGGGTGTCGTGTCAGTAAATTTCAATTTGGTAGGTTGGCAACACTGCAATTTGGAACTCACAGCAGCTAAGCTGGAAGATCAAAGCTGACAGCACTATTCAACAAAGATTTGTAGCATGCCCAGCAGCCCTTTGAATGTAGTATACAGTGCATCCGGAAAGTATTCACAGCGCGTCACATTTTCCACATTTTGTTATGTTACAGCCTTATTCCAAAATGGATTAAATTCATTATTTTCCTCAAAATTATACAAACAATACCCCATAATGATAATGTGAAAGAAGTTTATTAAAAATAAAAAACAAAAAAATCACATGTACATAAGTATCCACAGCCTTTGACATGACACTCAAAATTGGGCTCAGGTGCACCCTGTTTCCGCTGATCATCCTTGAGATGTTTCTACAACTTGATTGGAGTCCACCTGTGGTAAATTCAGTTGATTGGACATGATTTGGAAAGGCACACACCTGTCTATATAAGGTCCCACAGTTAACAGTGCATGTCAGAGCAAAAACCAAGCCATGAAGTCCAAGGAATTGTCTGTAGACCTCTGAGGCAGGATTGTATGGAGGCACAGATCTGAGGAAGGGTACAGAAAACTTCTGTAGTATTGAAGGTCCCAATGAGCACAGTGGCCTCCATCATCTGTAAATGGAAGAAGTTTGGAACCACCAGGACTCTTCCTAGAGCAGGCCGCCAAACTGAGCGAGCGCGGAAGTAGGGCCTTAGTCAGTGAGGTGACCAAGAACCCGATAGTCACTCTGACAGAGCTCCAGCGTTTCTCTGTGGAGAGAGGAGAACATTCCAGAAGAACAACCACCTCTGCAGCACTCCACCAATCAGACGGAAGCTACTCTTCAGTAAAAGGCACATGACGGCCCACCCGGAGTTTGCCAAAAGGCACCTGAAGGACTCTCAGATCATGACAAACAAAATTCTCTGGTCTGATGAAACAAAGATTGAACTCTTTGACCTGAATGTCAAGCCTCATGTCTGGAGGAAACCAGGCACCTGGCCAATACCCCTACAGAGAAGCATGGTGGTGGCAGCATCATGCTGTGGAGATGTTTTTCAGCGGCAGGAACTGGGAGACTAGTCAGGATCGAGGGGAAGATGAATGCAGCAATGTACAGAGATATCCTTGATGAAAACCTGCTCCAGAGCACTCTGGACTTCAGACTGGGGCGAAGGTTCATCTTCCAACAGGACAACGACCCTAAGCACACAGCCAAGATAACGAAAGAGTGGCTATGGGACAACTCTGTGAATGTCCTTGAGTGGCCCACCCAGAGCCCAGACTTGGACCCATTTGAACATCTCTGAAAATGGCTGTGCACCGACACTCCCCATCCAACCTGATGGAGCTTGAGAGGTCCTGCAAAGAAGAATGGGAAAAACTGCCCAAAAATACAGTACCAAGACTTAAACATTATTAAGCTGGAGCCAGAACACTGCAAAAGATTTTTTCCTAGGGCCCTACTGCAATCTGCTTGGAGTTGAGTTTTTAAACTTGTCTAGTAAATTTTCATGCAATATTTTTTAATGCTTCCCATGCCATATCTTTGTTATAGTATTAAATATAGAGAAGTGTGCATGTACAGTTAAAGCAACCTCCTGCGCTCAAGTATGGCATTCAAACACAAAAGACACTTGTTGCTTCTGTTCCACTTCTGATACCTTATCCTACCTGCCTTGAAAAGGATACTGTAACTCACCACCTTAAATTTTTTTTAGGTGGAACTCTGACAGGAATGATATGATAGATGTGGCCAATGTAGACTTATTTTTTAACAGTGAATGCTCCACCACCTAGTAAGCCACTGACCTGAAGCACAAATGCAGGTCAGGTTTCCTGAAGTTCTACTGGCTACACACTTGTTTTGGTCAGAGACTTAGTAGAGAAGTCAAGATCAGGTCCTTTGAGCTTGTATCATTAATATTTCTGTCTTTACAATTAGGAGTACCTATTGCATAATGGGAGTTAAGGCTTTTTCTTGGTTCTGTCCTAAAACATGCCAAGGAAAAGCAAAAGCATTCAAATCTATGCAATATGGATTGTTCATAGAGGCATAATGATAACATTAAAACGAAATTAAAACTAATTTCATTTAAAGGTAAGAGGTGTAAAATATATTGGTACTATGTTACAGTACATGGTCTTTTTTACCTCCAATAGTGCTAAGAGTAGTTCTTCTTTAAGTCAAGCTCCACGTGTAGAAGAGAACAGAACACATTTTATTAAGCTTGACTCACCATAAAATACCTGGAGTGGCAAAGAAAAATAGACATAGACATCGAGATGAAGTATGACCTATCAGGACAGCATGTAAAGTACATTTAAATTGAATGATGAACCAAGGCTGAGTTGAATGTTCAGATTGTTTCCACATGTAAAATATTGAATATTATGTGCCTCTATTGAACGGGTGTATGTTGCTTAGGTTTACAGAGTAAGAAAATATATAACCTTCTTGTGATTGATTTATCTCCGCAGCTTAGTTGAGTATGATCTCCCCAAGCGACTGTCTTGAGGAACAGACCCAAAATGCGATGGCTACAGTAATGCACGTGAGAAAGTTGGTACATTAGATCTTGACACCAAGGGGTTGATTTACTAAAACTGGAGAGTGCAAAATCTGGTGCAGCTGATTGGCTACCATGCACAGCTGCACCAGATTTTGCACTCTCCCGTTTTAGTAAATAAACCTGGAAGCTGATTGGTTTCTATGCAGAACTGCAGCAGATTTTGTACTCTCCCGTTTTATTAAATCAACCCCTAAGAATCCAGAACTGATAGTATTCACCACTAAGAAAAGTGGGCAAACACTGTTCTATGTACCCTACCTCACAGAACTCCCCGCTCACCAGTTTTCATTTCTTGCACATGGGATAGCTTCAAAGATCTTCATCTGCTCATCCTGTCTTGAAAACTTTTTTATTTAACTCAATTTAGGAATCTGATCTTCAGAGTAAACCCAGGTCAGCCCTCTGCTTCCAGGCTGTATGATTACCATTGTCACCCAGCCACTTCCACTCTGGCATGGCTGGCATAAACACATTCTCATGTAGCAGAGCAAAGATCTCCTGGCCGTTTGGTATACCCACACACACTACATCTCTACCAGATAGAGAGCCCCCACAGCACCCTGACCTGAAAAGACATTAACGCTGAACTCTCCCTTGTACCCTACCCGTTTTTTTGCCCCTTCTTCCTTGGAGCAATCCCTGCATGATTTTTTTTCTTTAAATGGAAGTGACACCCTCCTAAATATACTGCTAGTTAGGCTAGGTAAATTTAGTTCTCTAGCTCTACTGTAATCAGTTGAATAGCTTGGTTTGACTGCTTCTCCCTGCCTTCTGGAGGGTTCTCAAATGTAGGCTGGTAGAGTCAAATTAGCAGCCTGAAAATGTATGTGGTCTCAGCCAATTCCTGGGGGAGAATGTCCAGTTTGTGGCTGGGAGGGAGCATAAATAGTTTGAGATTCTGTGTGGACTAGCTTTCGCCTCCTCCCCCTTTGACCCCTCTCATTCTAAGGGCGGCACTCTGGGCCCTCATGTGGGCCCTCATTTGGTGTAAGATAAGAGAGTGTGTATATATATACTGTATATATATATATATATATATATATATATATATTTATATATGTGCATGTATATATATATATATATATATATATATATATATATATATTAGGGCTGTTACTGATTAAAATTTTCGTGTTCGATTAATCGTTTTTTTTTTTTTTAATCGATTAATCAACTAATTTCAATTAATTATAAAGCACATACAGATCCAACTACTTTTAGCTTTTGTTATGGCAATGGCCGAGACCGGACATAGCGGGGCATGGCTAGGATGTCACACGTCAATCAAAAGCAAGCGCCACCGTCATGGCAACAGCAGAAGCCAATCCACACGGCAAAAATATCACAGCTTATCAGCCTCTAAGGACAACAATGTTAAAAACGGAGGTTATCAAATTTGCCTACACTTATCTCACTGAATGATCCCAGTTAACCACATCCATATTTACCATCACTGTCCAGACTGTGACGTCACCGGACTCCTCCCCCCTTCCCTTCGTTAGCAGATGGAGGCACTTGGGGAAGGGGGGAGGAGTCCGGTGACGTCACCGGATCTCCGACGGAACTCCCTGAAGACCCGGAAGCCGGCGGAGAGGTGAGTACCGAGCAAAAGAATTTTGATCGATCAAAAAAAGTAAAGATTAATCGAGGAATTAATCTTTAATTTCCACAGCCCTAATATATATATATATATATATATATATATATATATATATATATATATATATATATATAGTGCTAAAAATGGACATTGCTCCCCGGATAGCAAGGATAACTTGCCACACATTTGTGACAGTATTGAATTGTAAGTCTTGTGAACTTGCTTCACATCTATCCCTGGCACGTTGTACACTTGCAGAGCACTTGAAGCACAAGTTCTAGTTGACACTTTTCCAATTTGTAGCAAATTTGCATGGCAAGTCTCTAGCAAGAGCAAAGTTGCAGTTGTAAGTCTACAGCACGAGCCCTGCAAGTCTATAGCACGAGTCCCGCAAGTCTACAGCACGAGCCCCGCAAGTCTACAGCAGGAGCCCCGCAAATCTACAGCACGAGCCCCGCAAGTCTACAGCACGAGCCCCGCAAGTCTACAGCATGAGCCCTGCAAGTCTACAGCACGAGCCCCGCAAGTCTACAGCACGAGCCCCGCAAGTCTACAGCACGAGCCCCGCAAATCTACAGCACGAGCCCCGCAAGTCTACAGCACAAGCCCCGGAAGTCTACAGCACGAGCCCCGCAAGTCTACAGCACGAGCCCCGCAAGTCTACAGCACGAGCCCCGCAAATCTACAGCACGAGTTCCGCAAGTCTACAGCACGAGCCCCGCAAGTCCACAGCACGAGCCCCGCAAGTCTACAGCACGAGCCCCGCAAATCTACAGCACGAGCCCCGCAAGTCTACAGCGCGAGCCCCGCAAGTCTACAGCACGAGCCCCGCAAATCTACAGCACGAGTTCCGCAAGTCTACAGCACGAGCCCCGCAAGTCCACAGCACGAGCCCCGCAAGTCTACAGCACGAGCCCCGCAAATCTACAGCACGAGCCCCGCAAGTCTACAGCGCGAGCCCCGCAAGTCTACAGCACAAGCCCCGCAAATCTACAGCACGGGCTCCGCAAGTCTACAGCACGAGCCCTGCAAGTCTACAGCACGAGCCCCGCAAGTCTACAGCATGAGCCCCACAAATCTACAGCACGAGCCCCGCAAGTCTACAGCGCGAGCCCCGCAAGTCTACAGCACGAGCCCCGCAAGTCTACAGCACGAGCCCCGCAAATCTACAGCACGAGCTCCGCAAGTCTACAGCACAAGCCTCCAAGTCTGCAGCACGAGCCCCGCAAGTCTATAGCCAGAGTTATGCAAGTCTCCATTTTTTGGCATTTTTGTATGATAGATCAATTATTTTATGCACACAGAGTTTATCATTATACACGATTGTTGGATTGAATGCATTTCACACGTGTACAGTAAGGGATTAGGTTAATAGCAGTGGGTTCACTATCACCAGATTGTGGGATTATAGATTTGCGCTGCTTGCTTCTTTTTTCTTGCCAATTAACTGGTGATCATATGCATGCGCAGGGGGTGTGCCAGGTGTGCCTGGGCACACCCTAATCACCCCAAACGCATTAGCATTATAGCTCTGTATGCAGGCAGGGGGATGGGAAATATTTCCCTCTGACCAGCTCTGCTATTCATCACGTGCCACTGTACTTCTCTTTCACTGTACCGGCTCTACCATAAGAGTGTGTGTGTCTGTGTATATATATATATATAAATCACACACAAATGCATGTGTGTTTGATCTTTGGAGTGCGCACCCTAATGCAATAGGCTACACATACCTGTGCTGGTGATTAACTGGTACTTAGGTGGCAGCCACCTCTTTTAATCCCTCGATCTTCCATTAATATCTTTGCACTGGTTTTTCTTGTTGTTTGTCCAAGTGTCCGTTTTTATCGGGCCCATTCACTAATAAGTGAAGAGAGGTGAATTGTCAGAAAAATTGCAAAATCTAAGCCAAAGTGGCTGAAGTAGAAAAAGAAAAAAAGCTCTCATTGAAATATTTTTAGTTCAGCTTTTTTGGCCTATATTTGACCATTTCCCCTAAAAAATGCACCTCAGTTCACTGAGTAGTGCATTAAGACAAAACTGATCTTTATAAAAACATTTATTAAAATATTTGAATAAAATCAATACATAACATTTTTTTATTAGGGTGAACATTTAACAAAACATAAAAAAGAACATTTTTAATATGAAAAAGAACATTCTCAAAAAAAAGAAAAAAAAAAACACAAAACAAAAATTGTAGTAATATGCGATACTATGTGAAACAGTGATAAAGTGCACTAATTCAAGAAGCTAAACAGCAAAAAGACAAATATGCATAAATGACTATCCCTAATTTTTAAAAACAAAAAATACAATAAAATGCGATAATATGTGAAACAGTGATAAAAGTGCTCAAATCAAAAGTAGGTATTCATCTGGTGTTTACATAAAAAACAATAAAATAAGTCCCAAATAATAAAGTGCATGTGCATCAAAAAGTGATGATATGTGAAGATCATGTGGTCAAAAAACAGTTCTTGAAAGTTCTGAACACAATTGTTCTCCACCATCCAGGAATACACCTGGAGTGTGCCCTAGCAGCTCACCTTAAACAAGGACCACAACAGGTCTAGTGGCACTTTGGTATACAAATCCTTAATTTCACGTTCCACTCTCCTCTCCTGCATTGAAATCCACAGCTGCTCTGACAAGGCTTTAATATATGGATATCACATTCCACTCTCCTCTCCTCTACTAAAAGCGCCACTAGATCTGTTGTAGTCTTTGTTTAAGGTGAGCTGCTAGCATTTTAAACAAGGAAAAATAAAACATTCCAAATTGTGCTGCACCAGTGAGATGTTGGAGTAAAGCCTCGTACACACGATTGGACTTTCCGATGGGAAATGTTCGATGACATGCTGTTGGCGGAAAATCCGACCGTGTGTATGCTCCATCGGACAATTGTTGTCAGATTTTCCGCGAACAAATGTTAGATGGCAGGTTTTAAAATTTTCCGCGAACAAATGTGTGTTGTCAGATTTTCCGATCGTGTGTACACAAGTCCGTCGGATAAAAGTCTAAAGTACAAACACACATGCTCGGAAGCAAGGACGAGCCAGAATCGGTCGGTCTTGTAAACTAGCGTTCGTAATGGAGAATTAACATTCATTACGTGGAAAATTATGAAATCTTGAAATGCAGCGCACAATTCTCTTCTTCTTTAATGGGATAATAATGAAGCTGCTTTGCTGGTGATACTGATGGAGTTATTGTAAACAAATTTTCAAAGGCTTTTTTTTTCTAGTGATATCAAGAATAATATTATGCTTCTTTTTTTTTTTTTTTTATTTGGGCAAGTTACTACAACACCATTATCTCGTAGTTTTTAAGATCAAAGATACAACTGTTGGTGTCCCTTGTCAATTTTACATTGTATTTTTTAAAATGTAACTCCCAAACTGTCATTTGAAGTAAAACACATAGCCAAGTATTATTCTCCACAATTTTTTTATTGTGCATTAGAAAAAGAAAACAAATAAAATTAGACATGCTATCTGCCAATAGAACTAAACCAAAAAGTGCATTCTATGCATCCAAAAATATAGAAAATATAACAAATCAAATCATTATTCAACCAAAAAAAATGTCAAAGCAATAACTACAATGCCAATAATAAATAACACGTTATCTCCTCCGATTCCACAACATGGCTGGTTGACGAACGGCCGTTCAGAAACAAACTGAAAAGCACAAAATGAAACGTGCGAATCAACACTCACCAAACTTCTATTAACACAAAATTAGCAGAAGGAGCCCAAAGGGTGGCGCTAAAGAGCTGAAAAACCACGTAGTACGTCACTACGTTTGTGATTGTTGGCCAACAGTTGTGTGCTATGTGTATGCAAGACAAGTTTGGGCCAATGCCCTTCAGACAAAAGTCCATGGTTTTGTTGGCCAACAATCCGATCGTGTGTACGAGGCTTCAGTCACTCCTTGATTTCTACCTCTATGAACTCCATATCAGATCTCATGGATACCACTCACCTCTCTGCACACCACGCCCCAGCACCAATTAAAGAAAAACCTTACACACAGCAGGGATCTATGAACTTGCAGCAGACTTGCAGAATGTTTGCAAAAAAAGTTGATCTGGAGTCATGCAATGCGGACTTGCTGCAATTGTGCAGCAAACTTGTGAAGCCTGGCAAGTCTAGCAAGAGCTTAGCAAGCCATTTTTAAACTTGCAGCACAATTACTTGCTATCTGGGTCATGGTGTCCCTGTGTGTTTAGCCCATTATTTGCTGCTGCAAAGACTGTGCTAGGGATCTTTGTGAGGAACATAGGTGTCCCCAAGTTACTACTTAACGTTACTGGAGAATCCCACAGTTACCCTGCACCCATCCAAGTGCAGGTTTTCAATAAAGCATCAAAAAGGATACCCCTGAACTAATCATTAAGCCAGAAGAATGACCGAGACTGTGTGCCTGGCTGCCAGTGCACTTATTGGGGAAAGAACTTTGGGACCAAATCAGCTGGCCCCTTTGTGGGTGAGCGCTTTTTTTTCCTGGGGTCTTCGGTCTGTCTGTATAAAAATCACATGCCCTCTTCGCTTGATGACATACTATGGCTTGATGACATACTCTGGGTGGTGTGGGCCTATGACACCCTGGGTTCATTCAACCTGGAAGACAACCACAGCTTGATTGCATAGCAGTGAGTCTGTGGGGAGTGCACAGGAAATAAGGTTTTGCAGGCCATAGACAGTTCAAATTTATTTCCTGCAACCACAGGCTGACAGGGGAATCCCTCCTGCTGAGACATTGTCATTCCCCGCCCTGCTGAACCAGCCGAGATTCAAACCATTTATGGCAAGCCTTAGTTTTCGTTGACTAGTGCCATACAGTTGTGGCATTCATCCATGGTGACCATCACCTTCCTTCTTCTTAAAGGATAGGCAACACTCTCCAGTAGCCCCCAAGATGCTGACACTTCTGAAAACTATCACACCTCCAAGGATCTCTAGGGACCATAGACATGTTTACTTCCATTTCAATTGCTGGAAGTGTGGCCTGTCCATTTAGTAGGAGCTCCTTAATCCACTCAAAACACTGACTAATTACACACTATGCTATGGTTTCCTATAAAATCAGCAGCTGAGGACTTGGTAAAATAATTAACCTAAAGCACTGTAAAAGAATTTATTTTGTTGTAGCACAAAATCCCTTCCAATATGTCAATACATTCTAAGGGGTTAAGACTTTTTGTTCCACACTTCTTGCGTTATTGCCCTGTGACGCCTGACTTGCATCAGCACAATGCTGTCTTTGAAGCTGCCATACCGCTATGTGGATTAATATAGATATATTAATTGCACATGTCAATATTATGAAGTTTTCCCATGTTTGAAACATCTGTTCATTTTCTTACTGGAACCCTATGTGTGAGATGCTGGGAGGTTTCTGAACAGGTATTATCGGAAAACAGAGATTGTGATCGCTATTTACTGGAACTGTCTGATTCAAGACTGCATCATCCATTCTCGTTAATGTCTATGCTGTCACAATGTTCTAGGGTCCCTTCCAATATATGAATATAATGGATGGTGTGTGTGTCATTTTATTAGGTGCTAAAATGATGTTTTATGGTTTTTCTCCATCACCTTATGATTGGATGTGCATATAAAGTTTATCATTTTGTGCATGTGGATTTTAACCATTATAGAGCGACTACAGCAAGTACCGAGTGTGTATTGCAGGGTGAGGTGGGGTGTCACCATAATCTTCATTTTTTTTCTTCTGTTTATTCTAATGGAAGCTGTGGAGGAAAGAAGCAGAGAGAGCCAACTACTCTGTTCTTGCCCAGCCTGGCATTTAGCTGGACAAGTTCAATTTTAGCTCCTGTAAGGACCAAGTGTAAGGATCAGTCTGCAGCTTTTGCCACCTGCTGGTTTATACATTGAACTTCACCTGGCCTCGTTTAGCAGGGTTTAAATGGACTTCAAAAGATTTGAAGGATAAGCGTAACCAGATCGCTGGTGCCGTGCAGGTCTCCTGCAGATCTGTCAGTGTCTCTGTCTGCTGTACATCCTATACGGGCAAGTTGATACACTGACAGGAAGAATCAATGAACCCCACAGCACTTCACAGCCCCGTGGTAATGCATTGAGAACTACAAGCCGACATCCGCGGCTTGTAGTAGCCTTTTGGGCGGAGCCCCACATGGCCGGGCTGATTTAAAAAAGTGACAGCTAGTGTGGGGAACTTCTCCTCATACTGCTGTCACGGGGGGGTGGGGGGGATCAGACAGCAGCTGCAGCATTGGGAACAAGTTTTATGTTCCACCTTAAAAACGGGTGGAACATGTAACATGCTCCCAAATGTGAACTTATCCTTTAAGGCTAGGTTCACACTGCTGCGATCCGACTTTGATCTACCATATTTATTGGCGTATAACATGCACCTTTTCCCCCTGAAAATAGGGGGGAAATCATGGGTGCGCGTTATACGCTGATATGTTACCTCAGAGGGGAAGGGGGGGGGCGAGCACCGCCAGAATTCACCTGAGCAGTCATCTCCTGTTTACTCAGCTCTCACTCACAGCCCCGTCTCCGCCACTGGCATTGGACCAGTGTTCTGTCTATCATAGAAGCTGGTCCAATGCCGGTGGCGGAGGCGGGGCTGTGTGTGACTGTGAGAGCCAAGTAAACAGGAGATGACGGCTCTGTGATTTCCAGCACTGATTAGGCTGCATTGATGGGAAATGGTGAAGATGCAGATGGCATTGAAGCTGCAGATGGGCATTAATCAGGCTGCATTGAGGCTGCAGATGGGCATTGATCAGGCTGCATTGAGTCTGCCAATGGGCATTAATCAGGCTGCATTGAATCTGCAGATGGGCATTGATCAGGCTGCATTGAGTATGCAGATGGGCATTAATCAGGCTGTATTGAATCTGCAGATGGGCATTGATCAGGCTGCATGGAGGCTGCAGATGGGCATTGAGGCTGCAGTTGAGCATTGATCAGGATGCATTGAGTATGCAGATGGGCATTGATCAGGCTGCATTGAGTCTGCAGATGGGCATTGAGTCTGCAGATGGGCATTGAGTCTGCAGATGGGCATTGATCAGGCTGCATTGAGTATGCAGATGGGCATTAATCAGGCTGCATGGAGGCTGCAGATGGGCATTGAGGCTGCAGTTGAGCATTGATCAGGCTGCATTGAGTCTGCAGATGGGCATTGAGTCTGCAGATGGGCATTGATCAGGCTGCATTGAGTATGCAGATGGACATTAATCAGGCTGCATTGAATCTGCAGATGGGCATTGATCAGGCTGCATGGAGGCTGCAGATGGGCATTGAGGCTGCAGTTGGGCATTGATCAGGCTGCATTGAGTCTGCAGATGGGCATTGAGTTTGCGAATGGGCATTGAGCAGGCTGCATTGAGTCTGCAGATGGGCACTGATAAGGCTGCATTGATGGGCACTGACCCTTATTTTGCTTCAAAGTTATTTATTTAAAAAATACGTTTTTTTCCTGAAATTTCCCTCTGATAGTGAAGGTGCGTGTTATACGCCTGTACGTGTTATACGCCAATAAATACGGTAATTATGGCACTTTCGATTAGAAGCACTGGGGCCGTTGGCTCAAATCCCAACCAAGGTGCTACCTGCCTGCAGTTGGAATGTGGGGGGGATCAGGCAGCATTGGGAATAAGTTATATGTTGCACCTTAAAAACGGGTGGAACATGTAACATGTCCCCAATAGTGAACTTATCCTTAAAGGCTAGGCTCACACTGCTGTGATCCGACTTTGATCGAATTATGGCACTTTCGCCTAGCAGCACTGGGGCCGTTGGCTCGAATCCCAACCAAGGCACTACTGTTTCTGTGTGGGTTTCCTCTGGGTACTCTGATTTCCTCCCACCCTCCAAAGACATGCTGGTAGTTTAATTGGCTCCTGTCTAAATTGTTCCTAGTATGCATATGTAAGAATGTGAGTTAGGGATTTTAGATTCTAAGCTCCTTGAGGGCAGAGACTGATGTGAATATACAACATACAGTATATGTGTAAAGAGCTGTTTAAGTTAACTGCACTATATAAGTACCTAAATTAAAATACATTTTCAGTGCGATCATGTAGTGTGCAACTTGGAAGCAACTTTGATAATATAATTTCAAAAGATTTTCATATTCTATGGGGCCAAATTGCAATGGAATTGCACCAAAGTAGTACAAGAACCTTTTCTAAATTTCACTGTTACTGTATGTGGGAACACATTTGAGTGCTGGCAGCCTCCGATGGTCATCTTCTATAAAGGTTATTGGTTAGCACACAACTAGTTTATTTTCTTTTTTTTCTAAAATCGCACTTTCCGAGTCACATTGATGTAAATGGGCATCATTGAAAACAATGTGATTTCCTCTGTCATGTGATTCTGTTCAACTCAAGTTGCACCTGAAATCGCTTGCGAACGGATCCTTAGTCAATGTCTGATTAAAGGTGACTTCTTACTACCTGTCTTGCTACTGTCTTGTTTCTCGAACTGATTGTAACTAAGATTCAGACTGTCCTGCCTGGATTACTGCTTTTGTTCGCTGCCTGCCCAGACCTTCAGATTATTCCATGACAAAGCTCGCTAACCATCTTCCTGAACCTGCATTATGTATTGCGATTTTGGCTGCAGGCCAGCCGTCACCCTTCAGTGACACAGAGGACACTGCATCTCCCGACACCAGAGGACACAACAGTAGTAAGCATGGTTTGATGAATATCAGAAAATTGCTGGGGTTTGGTTTCTTAGGGAGCTGTTTGTGTCAGTTTTTCAACTTTCGAAGTGGAAAGTTTGCTTGTCTAAGGGCTCTAAAGCTATTTGGGAGGATTTTACTCTGTTCCCAGGCAATTTGGACGGCATTTTCGTGTGCAGTGCAGAGGTTTGCTTATGTATGGACATTCCAGAAACATCCCCAAACCACCACAAATTACTGCTTGTAATTTGAAAGGGAAGCAGCTTTATTCTGAGGCTTTCCTTGATAGACTTCTAGCCAAAGTACCACTCCCAGCCATCCCTACAATTATACCTCAATATATCAATACAAGGGAATGCAGGTGGTGAAATATTTCCTTTTTTTTGAAGATATCCGTGTTCCAATGTTCCCTTCACAGCTGGTCACTTCAGCCAATGCCTACGTGTTGGTCACATAATCTCTGCCAGAGGAAATTACGTGTTTAGACAAATATATGGTGCATCTCATAAAATTAGAATATCATTAAAAATTTAATTTATTTCAGTAATTCAATTCAAAAAGTGAAACTCATATATTTTATATAGACACACAGAGTGATATGTTTCAAGCATTTCTTTCTTTTAATTTTGATGATTATGGCTTACAGCTAGTGAAAACCCAAAATTCAGTGTCTCAGAAAATTAGAATATAACATAGGACCAATAAAAAAAGGATTTTTTTTATACAGAAATGTTGGCTTACTGTAAAGTATATCTATGTACAGTATAGTATGCACTCAATACTTGGTTGGGGGGTCCTTTTGCATAAATTACTGCATCAATGCAGCGTGGCATGGAGGCAATCAGCTTGTGGCACTGCTGAGGTGTTATGTAAGCCCAGGTTGCTTTTATAATGGCGTTCAGCTCCAGGAAGACGTTGCATATGACGAAACATGTCTGGCGGAGTTACGCACTGAGGTCATCACGCCTCACGTGACCCCAGAAGTGCAGGTGTTCGTTTCTAATTTTATTGCCGGCAAGTGCTTTTATGCTGTTTTTGTATATTTTATATTTTTATGGAAAACTTTTTACAATAAATGGTGTTTGATATAAACAATAACACACTATTGGAGCTTTTATTTTCTTTGCTTGCTCCATGCTCATTTTGGGAGATTGAAATTTTGAGGAAAGTGAGCGGATGGCGGCCAGCGATTGAGGAGGATGCCCGGGGCTTATTTATACACCTTGGTCCAGGATCCATCTCAGACCCTGCAGAGGGCTATATCTGCTGACCCTCTCTTCACGGAGGGATTCATCACTTTCTCTTGGTGGTGGTTGAAAATTCAGAGAATTATTCCCCTCTCTCCAGATCCGTATCACCGCAGAATCTGACATAGCTACCATCTTTTTAGAGAAGTTATTTCACAAGTCACCTTTATTTACTTATTTTCCTTTTTTTTCACTTTACAGAGTCTTTGTTATATGTGTCACTTTTTATCATTACATGATTTATTCACTATTAATGTATTATAGGGTGTTTGCTTTTTGTTTTAAAGTTCTTGCCCTTTTTATTAGCGTACCTATTTACATTTACCATCTTCAGCTCTTCTGCGTTGTTGGGTCTGGTGTCCCTCATCTTCCTCTTGACCAGAGGCGGCTCTCTAATTAGGCAAATTAGGCGGTCGCCTTAGGCCTCGCCCCCAAAGGGGCCTCGCGGCCGCCTAATTTGCCCATACCGCAACCTCGATGATTCGCTGGGACCACCCTGCATTCTCGATCCGGAGTCCTGGCAAATCAGATTCCCGCAATGCCCGCGGCTTGTGCGGGGTGTCTCCACTCCCGCACGCCGCAAGCTCCACTCCACTGTGCATTGCGGCCGGCATCTCTCCCCAGCTGCCTGACACACACAGTGCACTGCAGAGTGAACTGAACCCGCCCCTCCTCCTCCTCCTGTGCTGTGATGTTTTCCTGTGCACAGAGGAGAAGGAGGGAAGGAGTCACACCACTGTACCGAGAGGCGCGCTGGTCTGAGGTCTGTGCCATCTAAAAGTGAGTCTTGGAGGGGAGGAGGGCATGAAGAGGAGGGCGAGGGAGGGGGAACAAGCAAAGAGTTCACTTGGAGTGATTTGGGGGAGAGGATATCCATTCATCCCCCATACCATCCTGGCTCCATCCACCCCACCCCAATCCCGGCTCCATCTATCCCCCGATCCAATCCCAGCTCCATCCATCCCCCCATACCACCCCGGCTCCATCCACCCCACCCCCATCCCATCCCAGCTCCATCCATCCCACCCCAATCCTATCCTGGCTCCATCCATTCCCCGATCCAATCCCAGCTCCATCCATCCCCCGATCCAATCCTGGCTCCATCCACCCCACCCCAATCCCATCCCGTCTCCATCCATCCCACCCCAATCCCATCCCGGGTCCATCCATCCCCCCGATCCAATCCCAGCTTCATCCATCCCCCCATACCATCCTGGCTCCATCCACCCCACCCCAATCCCATCCCGGGTCTCCATCCATCCCCCCAAATCATCCCAGCTCCATCCACCCCAATCCCATCCCGGCTCCATCCATCCCATCCCGGCTTCATCCATCCCCACGATCCAATCCCAGCTCCATCCATCCCCCATACCATCCCAGCTCCATTCACCCCAATCCCATCCTGGCTCCATCCATCCACCCTGATCCAATACGATTCCCATCCCATCCCAGCTCCATCCACCCCACCCCAATCCAATCCTGGCTCCATCCATCCTCCCGATCCCATCCCGGCTCCATCTATTCCCCCAATCCCATCCTGGCTCCATCCATTACCCCCTGATCCCATCCCGGCTCCATCCACCCCCCAATCCAATCCTAGCTCCATCCATTCCCCCGATCTCATCCCGGCTCCATCTATTCCCCCTATCCCATCCATTCCCCCCAACCCATCCTGGCTCCATCCATCCCCCCAAACCTTCCCGGCTCCATCCATCCCCCGATCCCATCCTGGCTCCATCCATCCCCCGATCCCATCCCAGCTCCCTCCATCCCCTCGATCCCATCCTGGCTCCCTCCATCCCCCCAATCCTTTCCCGGCTCCATCTACCACCCCGATCCCATCCCAGCTCTATCCATCCCCCGATCCCATTCTGGCTTCCTCCATTCCCCCGATCCCATTTCAGCTCTATCCCCTCCCAAAGCCCCCCTAGCACATATCCTCCCCCAATCAAACAGATGCTGTCTGCCACCAATGGCATCCATTTGATGGGCACAGTGGCTGCATTTGATGGCACAGTGGCTGCACTTCATGGGCACAGTGGCTGCATTTGATGGGCACAGTGGCTGCTTTTGATGGGCACAGTGGCTGATTTTGATGGGCACTGTGGCTGCTTTTGATGGGCACACTGGCTGCATTTGATGGGGCACAGTGGCTGCATTTGAGGGCACTGTGGCTGCATTTGATGGGGATAGTGGCTGCATTTGATGGCACAGTGGGTGCACTTGATGGAACTGTGGCTGCATTTGATGGGCACAGTGGGTGCACTTCATGGGCACAGTGGTTGCATTTGATGGACATAGTGGCTGCATTTGATGGACACAGTGGCTGCACTTGATGGACACGGTGGCTGCACCTCATGGGCACAGTGGCTGCTTTTGATGGGCACCGTGGCTGCTTTTGATGGGCACACTGGCTGCATTTGATGGGGCACAGTGGCTGCACTTGATGGAATAGTGGCTGCATTTTATGGGCACAGTGGCTGCAATTGATTGCACAGTGGCTGCATTTGAGGGCACTGTGGCTGCATTTGATGGGGATAGTGGCTGCATTTGATGGCACAGTGGCTGCATTTGATGGGCACAGTGGATGCATTTGATGGGCACAGTGGCTGCATTTGATTGGCACAGTGGCTGCAAATGATGTTTTTTTTTTTAGAATTTTTCAGTTTGTTTGCACCCCCCCCCCCCCAAGAATTGTGAGCACCAGCCACCATTGATCTTTGTCTGCAGCCTCTGACCATCTCTTGTATCATCTCTGCAGTCTCTGAACATCTCCTGTATCATGTCTGCACAGTCTCTGACCATCTCCTGTATCACGTCTGCAGTCTCTGATCATCTCCTGTACTATGTCTGCAGTCTCTGACCATCTCTTGTACCATGTCTGCAGTCTCTGACCACCTCCTGTATCATGTCTGCAGTCTCTCATCATCTCCTGTATCATGTCTGCAGTCTCTGATCATCTCCTGTATCATGTCTGCAGTCTCTGATCATCTCCTGTATCATGTCTGCAGTCTCTGACCATCTCCTGTAGTATGTCTGTAATCTCTGATCATCTCCTGTACTATATCTGCAGTCCCTGACCATCTCTTGTACCATGTCTGTAGTCTCTGATCATCTCCTGTATCATGTCTGCACAGTCTCTGACCATCTCTTGTACCATGTCTGCAGTCTCTGACCATCTCCTGTGTCATGTCTGCAGTCTCTGACCATCTCTTGTACCATGTCTGCAGTCTCTGACCATCTCCTGTATCATGTCTGCAGTCTCTGATAATCTCTTGTATCATGTCTGCAGTCTCTGATCGTCTCCTGTATCATGTCTGCAGTCTCTGATCATCTCCTGTATCATGTGTGCAGTCTCTGATCATCTCTTGTATCATGTCTGCAGTCTCTGATCATCTCCTGTAGTATGTCAGCACAGTCTCTGACCATCTCTTGTACCATGTCTGCAGTCTCTGACCATCTCTTGTATCATGTCTGCAGTCTCTGACCATCTCCTGTATCATGTTTGCAGTCTCTGATCGTCTCTTGTATCATGTCTGCAGTCTCTGATCATCTCCTGTATCATGTCTGCAGTCTCTGATCATCTCTTGTATCATGTGACCTTCATGTAAATCAGGGGTCTCAAACAGGCGGCCCTCCAGCTGTTTTAAAACTACAAGTCCCATTGATAAATATGCGTGTAATATATAATATATATGTAATACATATATTTGATTAAAGAAGAATTGGTAAGAGAAAATTCTATAAACGGTGAATTTATAGTTCATAGAATTTAAAACTCTTAATATATGCAATTTATACAGTTATTTTTTATCGCTTGAATTATTTTTCCCATTATGGATGTGAATGGGGCCTCATGTCTTAGATTTTCCTAGGGCCTCACAAAGCCTAGAGCCGCCTCTGTTCTTGACAATACCCCACAGATTCTCTATGGAGTTTAGGTCAGGCGAATTTGCTGGCCAATCAAGCACAGTGATACCACGATCATTAAACTAGGTATTGGTACTTTTGGCAGTGTGGGCAGGTGCCAAGTCCTGTTGGAAAATTAAATCAGCATCTCCATAAAGCTGGTCAGCAGAGGGAAGAGGAAGATGGGAGGCACAGAATGCAAGTTGCATGAGGTCCAGTGTGGAGTTTCCAGTCAGTGATGATTTGGGGAGCCATGTCATCTTCTGGTGTTGGTCCACTGTGTTTTATCAAGTCCAAAGTCAGCTCAGCCCTCTACCAGGAATCTTTGAAGCCAAACCTCATAATCAGTTACAGAAAACATTTTTTTTAGAAGTGTAAAATATAGATAAAAAACAATCACTGTCCATCCAGTATTAGTAAAAGTCTATCAATTATTGCTTACAGTTCACTTCAAATCACCACTTGTGCAACAGGTGTGATTTACAGTACTCCTCTCGTGCCACCTCACTCACGGCCGGTAGTTGCCTCTCATTGCTGATCGGCAAAACACACTTAATACTCCAGTGACACTGAGGACCTCTGATCAACTCTTTACCATCAGATTGTTCTCCAGTTAAGCTGAAAATGTAAACAGAGGACACGGACGATCCTCATAGCATAATCCCATTCAATGGCTCTTTATTTTAAAAAGTTATAAAAACTCACAAACATTTAAACAGATACTTTTTTTTATAGTTAGTCAGGCTATGACTCTCTGTGCAAAGCATATCATCATGTCTCATCATTCTCCCGGATCGACGTCACATCCGGTCGTCGCTCTGACATCACTTCCTGTTGCCATATAGTCACACCCTGATGTTTCGTCCTTCCGACGTCCTCTGAGGCCGGAAAATAGATATTTTACTCTTACATATGAATTTTAGTGGTTTGAATTAAGCAGCAGCTACCCAGAATTGTATTTGATTTGGGTATTTATCTACTTCCAGGAGTGCAAAGTATTGTGCAGGAGATTTGGAAAATTAATAAATAAATGCTGATCATTTTATGCACCTCCGTCAGTCTTAAATGATTTGTTTCATCCATGTAAACTGATACATTGTACTGGAGAGCTTGTGCTTTTGAAAAACAATAGTCTTACTGGGCAGTTTACCAGATGAAAATAGAAGAAACAAAAACTTAAAAAAATAAAACTAATGCAGCCAATTCATCTAAGAATTGATAAGATGCAATATAATAAATGTTTGCTTTTGGGTTTAATACCGCTTTAAGTGTTCATCTAGTCACAGCCGAAAATAGGTAAGTTTAAAGATCTTTCCTACGCAGGTTAGTAAGCACAGTTGTTAGGAGGGGGGAGGGAACATATTTAAGTTAGTTATTTATGTCCCGGAATTCTACTTTAACTGAATTAAATGGTAGGTATTTATATCTGTCTGGAATTCAGCTTTCAGGCAGAACTGTTAACCACCTGGCACCCGTGCTATAGCCGAAAGACGGCTACAGCGCGGCGCTCAATTGCCGGGAGGGCATCCCTGGACGTCCTCCTGTTTACATCCCCCCTACGTGCCACCGCGGGCATGCATTGGGGGAAATCTGTGTTGGCCATGTCCCTTGGACACAGCCAATCACAGGTCATGCTAAATGGCCAATCACAGCGGCCATTTAGCACTCGATCGGAGTGTCCAATGAGAGATGATCTCATATGTAAACATATGAGATCATCTCTCATTGCCGGATCTCCCTCCTCACACAGAGACCGCATGTGATGAGGGAGAGCGACCTGCAGCTGCAGCGTGAGCCGTGAGTGTGAGACCACAAACACACACATGCCCACAGTGCCATCTGTACCCAGTGCCACCTGTCAGTGCCATCTGACCCCAGTGCCACCTATCAGTGCCATCTGCCCCCAGTGCCACCTGTCCCCAGTGTCACGTGCCATCTGTTATCACTGTCATGTGTCGTCAGTGCCATCTGTCATCAGTGCCACATCAGTGTCACGTGTCATCAGTGCCACGTATTAGTGCCATCTGTCATCAGTGCCACATATTAGTGCCATCTGTCATCAGTGCCACATCAATGTCACGTGTCATAAGTGCCACTTATTAGTGCCATCTGTCATCAGTGCCACGTATTAGTGCCATCTGTCATCAGTGCCACATCAGTGTCACGTGTCATCGGTGCCACATATTGGTGCCATCTGTCATCAGTGTCACGTGTCATCAGTGCCATGTATTAGTGCCATCTGTCATCAGTGCCACATCAGTGTCACGTGCCATTGTCCTATTGTCCTGGTGCTCCAGGGCCTTCAAAAGTGTAATAGGTAGTCAACAAGTTAGATGTGTAATTTATGCTCCTAGAACACCTGAAGGTACTCCCTGCACCTTTGGCCTCTCTATGTGGCTAGGCTGTGAAAAAGTCCCACATATGTGGTATCGTAATACTCAGGAGGAGTAACAGAATGTATTTTAGGGTGTCATTTGTGGTATACACATGCCACGTGAGAGAAATAACCTATTACAATGCCAATTTTGTGGAAAAAAAAAAATCTTAATTTTGCAAAGAATTGTGGGAAAAAATGACAACATCATTGAAAAAGTCACGTGACTGTGATGTAACGCGTGGGAGGAGCCAAGGACGCTCTGTGCAGATCAGCAGTATCACACAGTGTACTGCACTGAATCTGCTCCTGTCTAAGGCGGCTGACAGCTATAGTAAAACCTGCATATGCCTTATCATTATAAGGCACACGTGAGTGGATTGAAGTTTGCCTGTGTACCTTGGTATCCTAACTATTGCACAATGATTGGTTTTTTCTCTTATCTGCCTGTTTATGATTCTCACATTGGTTGTGAATAGAAGCAAAAAGCACATTTTTACTATGAAGGTCAATGAGCACCTTAATTAAGCAAGTGTTTTTAAACAGCTTTGCTAGTGATCAAAAGCTCTATACCAATCAGGATTCTACACCTGTATAATTGAACCTTCTGAATACATCCCTATATAATTATTTTTATGTGGATTTTTTATGTGAATTTTTTTACACATTTGGTGTCACTAATTTTTTATAATTTTACACTATTTTGATTGCTGGATTTTTTAGGAATTTTTACTCACCGCTGGATTTATTTGACTATTTATATTTATTCTTATATATTCATTTTCATGCACATTGTGAAGCGCTTCAAATATCATTATTTAACATCAAAAACCTCACCACGCATCTTACTAAATACCTTGGAATGTTTACTTTCAAAAAAGGGGTCATTTGGGGGGTATTTGTACTTTCCTGGCTTGTTAGGGTGAGATAGGCCACCAGTACATCTGGTGTAATCAATTTTTTATGATTTGCACCACAGCTTGTAGACTCTCTAACTTTCACAAAGACAAATAATATCCACTAATTTAGGTTATTTTTAGCAAAGATATGTAGCAGTATAAATTGTGGCCAACATTTATGAAGAAAAATTAATAATTTGCTAAATTTTATCACAGAAACAAAGAAAAATTAGTTTTTTATTCTAAATTTTCGATCTTTTTTCATTTATAGCACACAAAATAAAAAACCCAGAGGTGATCAAATACCACCAAAAAAAGCTCTATTTGTATGAAAAAAAGGACAAAAAATTCATTTTTGTACAGTATCAAATGACTGAGTAATTGTCATTCAAAGTGTGAGAGCACTGAAAGCTGAAAATTGGTCTGGTCAGCAGGGGGGTTTAAGTGCTCAGTAGGCAAGTGGTTAAATTACCACATCAAATACTCATTCAGTCATGCTACATATATTAAACTCTTAAAAAGGTAAAACAAGTGGTGAAATATCTGTCATTAGGATATTGCTGCTCCAAAGTCCTTCTGAACGATGGTCACATGCCTTAGAGCCTAAGCATTGTTCTCTGGTCTCAGCCAAGGAAGAAGATTAGTGTTCAGGCTTATATGTAGGCGTAGCCCTACCCCAGAAGGAGCCAATGGGAATTTAACGGGTTTTCCCTATGTAGTACAGTGGCTGCCAGTCTTGGGGACCACGAGGTAGCTCCAGAATAGTTAAAGTCTCATAGGTGGGGACCATGAGGTAGCTCCGGAATAGTTAAAGTCTCATATTAGGGAGGCATGAGGTAGCTCCAGGATAGTTAAAGTCTTATACTAGGGGGGCATGAGGTAGCTCTAGAATAGGTAAAGTCTCATAGCTGAGGACGATGAGGTAACTCCAGGATAGTTATAGTTTCAAACTAGCGGGGCATGAGGTAGCTCCAGAATAGGTAAAGTCTCATAGCTAGCTGGGGACCATGAGGTAGCTCCAGGATAGTTAAAGTCTCATATTAGGGGGGCATGAGGTAACTCCAGAATAGTTAAACTCTCATAGCTGGGGACCATGAGGTAGCTCCAGGGTAGGTAAAGTCTCATATTAGGGGGGCATGAGGTAGCTCCAGAATAGGTAAAGTCTCATAGCTGGGGACCATGAGGTAGCTCCAGGGTAGGTAAAGTCTCATACTAGGGGGGCATGAGGTAGCTCCAGAATAGGTAAAGTCTCATAGCTGAGGACGATGATGTAACTCCAGGATAATTAAAGTCTCATACTAGGGGGGCATGAGGTAGCTCCAGAATAGGTAAAGTCTCATAGCTGGGGACCATGAGGTAGCTCCAAGATAGTTAAAGTCTCATATTAGGGGGGCATGAGGTTACTCTAGAATAGTTAAACTCTCATAGCTGGGGACCATGAGGTAGCTCCAGGATAGGTAAAGTCTCATACTAGGGGGGCATGAGGTAGCTCCAGAATAGATAAAGTCTCATAGCTGGGGACCATGAGGTAGCTCCAGGATAGTTAAAGTCTCATATTAAGGGGGCATGAGGTTACTCTAGAATAGTTAAACTCTCATAGCTGGGGACCATAAGGTAGCTCCAGGATAGGTAAAGTCTCATACTAGGGGGGCATGAGGTAGCTCCAGAATAGATAAAGTCTCATAGCTAGGGACCATGAAGTAGCTCCAGGGTAGGTAAAGTCTCATACTAGGGGGGCATGAGGTAGCTCCAAAATAGGTAAAGTCTCATAGCTGGGGACCATGAGGTAGCTCCAGGATAGTTAAAGTCTCATAATAGGGGGGCATGAGGTAGCTCCAGAATAGTTAAACTCTCATAGCTGGGGACCATGAGGTAGCTCCAGTGTAGGTAAAGTCTCATACTAGGGGGGCATGAGGTAGCTCTAGAATAGGTAAAGTCTCATAGCTGGATAGATAGATAGATAGATAGATAGATAGATAGATAGATAGATAGATAGATAGATGCAACACTAAATAGTCTACACATTAGTGGCTGCAACCCACAATCCCATTAATGATGGAGACTTGTTCTAACATCATATAGGTGGTGGACCTCCCGTGTGTAGGTAAAATGATAACCCATATGCTTTTAAATACAGCGATCATAGCTGCCTTCTAAAACACAACTCCTGTGCTTTTGTGTGGGAAGAAAGTTCTTGGATCCAATGTACCGTAATGAACAAAAGATGTTTAAAACAAGACAGGCTGATATGTTATCTTGTCCCCTAAGTACGCCCAATCAATTTCACCATGGCATACCAAATACGTATGATGAATAACAGCTCAGCAAGACTCCATCTAATATGCTGAAAATATGTTATTGTGCAGTTTCTAAATCAGGATAACAATTTGACTCTGGAGAGGTCACTCAGCTTTTTTTTTTCCTTACCTTATGGTATGTGATATATACGTTTAAATCTGGAATACATAGACCAGCCTGACTGGGGCTAATCTGTTGAAATCTGACATATTTGCGAAGCACTGTAGCTGATAAAGAATAGAATGAAAATTGCTTGTCAAAAGTTATCAAAATACCATTGTTAAAAATGCCTGAGAGAACAGAAAAATCTGCAGGAATTAGACTCATTGCAGGCCATGCATATTATAAGATTCCTGCATAATGATGATGTGGTGGTGAGGGGAGGGGGGGGGGGGGGGGCGTAGTTATTAATAAATCACAAGCAAAAGGTGATCAGTTACATGCTCTGCTGTTCCCAGGGCTTGCTGGTTGCTGTTCTGTACAGTCCAGTTAATTTGTATTTATTATCCACTTCAATGCAGGTCGTGCAACACTGTACCCAAATTAATTTTTTTTATCATTTTGTTCCCCACAAATAGAGCTTTCTTTTAGTGATATTTCATCACCACTGGGTTTTTTATTTTTTTTGCTTAACAAATAAAAAAAAAAACAAAATGTTGAAAAAAAAACCCTTTTCTTTGTTTTTGTTATAAAATTTTGTAAATAAGTACTCCTTCACTGGCGGGCACTGATGAGGCTGCACTGATGGGCACCGATGAGGCGGCACTGCTAGGCACTGATGAGGAGGCTCTGATATGCAGCACTTATGGGCGGCACTGATATGCAGCACTGATGGAGACTGATAGGCGGCACTGACGGAGACTGATAGGCGGCACTGATAGGCACTGATAGACCACAATGATGAGGAGGCACTGACAGGCATCCCTGATGGGCACTGATTGGCATCACAGGTGGGCACTTTTGGGCACTGGTGGGCACTGCAGATAAGGCTGCACTGATAATCACTACACTGCAGAGATCCCCCCCCCCCCCCATCAGGAGAGCTGCTTATTGGCTCTCCTCTGCTCGCGCCCTGTCAAAGCAAATAGAGGAGTTCCAATAACTGACACTTCCTGGTTACGTTGTGATCAGCTGTGATTGGACACAGCTAATAACATGGTAAAGAGCCTACGTCATAGGCTCTTTACCGTGATCGGAGATGCGGTGTGTCGGAGTGAGACATCGCACTACCGATTGCCACTCTGCACGCCCTCGGGGGCACGCATGAGAGGCTTGTTCTGCTGGACATCATATGACGTCTAGTCAGGATAATGAAACCCCCACCCAGCCATCATTCTGCTATAGGATTGGGCGGGATGTGGTTAAAGTGTTTTTTTTTACACTTCATGTAATACAAGTCCCATGTCATAGACACCAAATCATGTTATTATTTTGAGTACCTCTTAATTTCCAGGAAAAAAAACAGCAAAACATTAGATGGACCCTGGCTACTGGGAGCATGGTAGGTGCTTCACAGCACTGGAGACTACAGAAGGTCTCCTTAGAACTTAGAGCTTACACACGGTTGAGGATTCTCTCACCTTCCCATGTGACATTACGGGGCCAATTATCAAGTTCCAGTGCTGTCATATGAGGAAGGGGAATGAGTCACATGCTCCGCAATACTCAAAATGACTAGGTATTTCTTTTTGTTCCAGGTGGAGAAGCAGGACAGTATGGAAGTAATGGTAAGTTGGGTATGTGCTGGTTAGGGTGAACCCCACATGACTCTACATGTGCAGATCAGTTTTATAATGTGTAAAACATGATAAACATTTTATAATATTTGTGGATGTAATTGCAATAAAAGAACAGGATAAAAGAAGAAGGTAAAAAAAAAGGGGGAGGGGGTAGGGATTAGGAGGATGGGGGGGGGGGGGGTGATCATCAAGGGTGTAGGAGGAGGAGGGGGCAATTCTTATGCAGCTGGCAATGGGGACACCCAAGCAGGCATGCTCACAAGCCACGACTCTGTGTGTCCATTCAGACACGGAGCAGCGGCCAATGAGGAGGGAGAGTCCCCGGAGAGCTGAGGCTCTCATTCACATCGCTAAGGGAAGATCGGGCTCAGGTAAGTATTGGGGGTGGGGGTGGTCTGGGGGGATGCTGCACAGAGGAGGTTTTTTACTTTCATGCATATGCAGGAAGGTAAAAAACCTTGAGCCCTTACAACTACTTTAAGCAATCCTGCCTGGTCACTTTTCCACCCCCAGTCTTGATAGTAGAGGAGCAACAAAAGACTGGTGAGCTCAGCAGAATATTTATCCAACAGCCAGCATGTTCCTTGTTAGTATATTTGCACATTGTATTGTATATACCACAACTGATTGTCTCCTACTGTTGTGGGATGACAAGGGGTTTCTTTAAAAAATACATATATTGATTATTAACCACTTCAGCCCACGGAAGAATTGACTGCTGAATGACCAGGCCATTTTTTGAGATTCGGCACTGCGTTGATTTAACTGACAATTGCTCGGTCGTGCGACGTTGTACCCAAACAAAATGTATGTCCTTTTTTTCCCACAAATAGAGCTTTCCTTTGGTGGTATTTGATCGCCTCTGCGGTTTTTATTTTTTGCGCTATAAGCAAAAAAAACTAATTTTTTCTCAGTTTAGGTCGATTTGTATTCTTCTACATATTTTTTGGTAAAAAAATCGCAATAAGCGTATACTGATTGGTTTCCGCAAAAGTTATAGCGTCTACAAAATAGGGGATAGATTTATAGCATTTTTATTATTGTTTTTTTTTTTGCGCAAGTAATGGCGGTGATCTGCGATTTTTATCGGGACTGCGACATTATGGCGGACACATCGACACTTTTGACACATTTTTGGGAAACATTGGCATTTATACAGCGATCAGTGCTATAAAAATGCACTGATTACTGCAAAAATGTCACTGACAGGGAAGGGGTTAACACTAGGGGGCGATCAAGGGGTTAACTGTGCTCCCTATGTGTGTTTCTAACTGTAGGGGGAGGGGACTGACCTAGAGGAAGTGACGGATCGTGGTTCCTAGCTAACAGAAACTCACGATCTGTAAGGCCTCACAGAACAGGGATTTGTCTATGCCTCTCGCGCCTGCAATTGCTCGTGGCCGGCGGTCAGCGCGACTGTCGGCCACGAGCATCGACACCACGCGCCTGCTATCCCGATCCCGCGAGCCGACGTATAGTTACGGCGGTTCGTGGGATCGCGCCGACCTGTCGCCGCAAAATGGCGGCGGCTGGTCGGCAACCGGTTAATGAATATTCCCCATGTTATTTGTAGTTGTTTTATTTCTGCCTTGATTTTTGTCTTAATCAAACAGGTATCTGGTAAACTTCAGTCATATATACTGTATATATATATATATATATATATATATATATATATATATATATATTACAAAAAAATATATATAATATATATATATATATATATATATATATATACTATGTATTCAAAACAGGTATAGAGGCAACCACTGGCTTTGCAGTGGAGATGTTTTAACTGAGCTCAGTCAGTCTTGAAAAAGATAGATTGCAAGGAACCTCCACCATGCTTTACTGTTGCCTGCAGACACTCATTATTGTATCGCTCTCCAGCCCTTCACCAACATACTGCCTCCTGGTACAGCCAGATATTTCACATTCTGACTCATCAGTCCAGAGCACCTGGTGCCATTTTTCTGCACCTCAGTTCCTTTGTTTTCATGCATAGTTGAATCGCTTAGCCTTGGTTCCATGTCAGAGGTATGGTGGCTTCATGGCCGCAACTCTTCCATGAAGACCACTTCTGGGCAGACTTCTCTGGACATGTGTGTCAGCATACCAAGACATTTTGGACAATTTCATGCTCCCAACTTTGTGTGAACAGTTTGGGGATGGCCCCTTCCTGTTCCAACATAACTGCGCACCAGTGCACAAAGCAAGGTCCATAAAGACATGGATGAGAGAGTTTGGGGTGGAGGAACTTGACTGGTCTGCACAGAGTCCTGGAAAAATGGTCAAACATGCAAAGGGTGAACCAACTCAATATTGAACCCTATAGACTAAGACTGGGATGCCATTAAAGTTCATGTGTGTGTAAAGGCAGGCGTCCAAATACTTTTGACAATATAGTATTTAAATATATATACACTGCTCAAAAATATGAAAGGAACACTTTTTAATCAGAGTATAGCACCAATTAAACTCCTGGGATATTGATCTGGTCAGCTAAGTAGCTGAGGGGGATGGTAATTGGTTTCAGCTGTTTTGGTGTTGATGAAATTACCAATAGGTGCACTAGATGGGCAACAATGAGATGACCTCCAAAACAGGAATGGTTTTACAGGTGGAGGCCACTGACATTTTTTTATTTTCCTACTTATCTTTTTTGACTGTTTTCACTAGTTTTGCATTTTGCTAGGGTCAGTGTCACTACTGGTTGCATGAGGCGATACCTGGACCCTATAGAGGTTGCACAGGCAGTCCAACTCCTCCAGGATGGCACATCAATACGTGCCATTGCCAGAAGGTTTGCTGTGTCTCCCAGCACAGTTTCAAGAGCATGGAGGAGATCCTAAGAGACAGGCAGTTACTCTAGGAGAGCTGGACAGGGCTGTAGAAGGTCCTTAACCCATCACCAGGAGCGGTATCTGCTCCTTTGTGCAAGGAGGAACAGGATGAGCATTGCCAGAGCCCTACAAAATGATCTTCAGCAGACCACAGGTGTGAATGTCTCTGACCAAACAATCAGAAACAGACTTCATGAGGGTGGCCTGAGGGCCCTGTGTGCTTACTGCTCAGCACCGTGGAGCTCGATTGGGATTTACCATTGAACACCACAATTGGCAGGTCCGCCACTGGCGACCTGTGCTTTTCACAGATGAAAGCAGGTTCACCCTGAACACATGTGACAGACGTGAAAGGGTCTGGAGAAACCGTGGAGAACATTATGCTGCCTGTAATATTGTTCAGCAAGGTCAGTGATGGTCTGGGGGGGGGGGCATATCTATGGAGGGACACACAGACCTCTATGAGCTAGACAATGGTACCCTGACTGCAACTAGGTATCGGGATGAAATCCTTGGACCTGTTGTCAGACCCTACGCTTGTGCAGTGGGTCCTGGGTTCCTCCCAGGCGAGCATGGGGGACATTCAATGGTATCAATTCCTTCATCCTCCAAGAACTGGCTGCATACTCTCGCCACATGAGGTCGGGCATGGTCGTGCACCGGTGCACGACCATGCCCGACCTCATGTGGCGAGAGTATGCAGCCAGTTCTTGGAGGATGAAGGAATTGATACCATTGAATGTCCCCCATGCTCGCCTGACCTAAATCCAATAGAACACCTCTGGGACATTATGTTTCGGTCCATCCGATGCCGCCAGGTGGCACCTCCATCTGTTCAGGAGCTCAGTGATGCCCTGGTCCAGCACACCAATCCGTTGTCTCATTAGGAGCATGTCCCAACGTTGTCAGGCATGCATAAAAGCACGTGGGGGCCATACAAATGACTGAGTACCATTTTGAGTTGCTGCAATGAAATTTCAGCAAAATGGACCTGCATAATTTTTTCACTTTGATTTTTGGGGTGGCTTTGAATTCAGCCCTCTCTAGGTTGATCATTTTCATTTCCATCAAACGATGTGGCATCCTTTCGTTCCTAACACATTACCCAGTCCATATCAGTATAGATATCAAGCATGAGATTTTTCCCTATTGAGATCTGATGTGTTTTCAAAGTGTTCCTTTAATTTTTTTGAGCAGTGTACTGTATGTGTGTGTGTATATATATATCTTATTTTTCCGCTTAGTGTATTAATAATGGGGTGATTTTCTGTTACTTATTAGGCAAAACAGGGTGAAATCAACAGCATATAGCAAACAAACCGCCCAAATGCTTCCCTGTTCTCTGGCAACATCTTTATTCACTTAATCTGGGATTCAGGAAATTCCCCTCCAAGCCAGTTTTATTGGGCGGTTTAAAGAAAGCTCTTAGTCTCCCAATCAGTAACAGATGAGCAATCCTCTATCACATATTTCTCATGTTTACTGATCCTGCTGTGTGCTCAATCGAAATGACTGCCCTGATGCTATTCTGCTGGATCCCTAATTTGGAAATTACTTTAATGATACCTGATAATGCATAGAAAGGTAAAAAAAAATGATGGATGGAATGTGTGCCGGGTGAGGTCACGTTAACCCGTGTGTTCATACAGATGACTGCACTGTCCTGTAAATGGGTTGTTAGGAATTAGACCTCTATAATTACAAGAAACCACGTCAACAGGATCTTTAGGCTTTTAATGATTTTAAGGTATTTAAAATGTGTGCTGGGGTTTCATCCAAAATAAATCGCAACGTACATAAAACATGCTTTACCATGTGTTTAGTTAATGCAACCACAGGTTGTAAAATACATTATAGTGGTTATAAGCCTCTGAAATGAACCACTTCAGCCCCGGAAGGATCTACCCTCTTAATGACCGGGCCAGTTTTTGCGATACGGCACTGCATCTCTTTACCTGACAATTGCGCGGTTGTGCGATGTTATACCTGAACAAAATGTATGTCCTTTTTTTCCCACAAATAGAGCTTTCTTTTGGTGGTATTTGATTACCTCTACCGTTTTTATTTTTTGCGCTATAAAGAAAAAAAGAGCCACAATTTTGAAAACAAAAAAAAAAAAACATTTTTGATTTCTGCTATAATACATATATATATATATAAAAAAAATAATGTAAAAAAAAATGTATTCATCAGTTTAGGCCAATAGGCATTCTTCTGCATATGTTTGGGTAAAAAAAAAACTCAATAAGCGTATATTGATTGGTTTGCACAAAATTTAATGCGTCTACAAAATAGGGGATAGATTTAGGGACTTTTATTTTTTATTTTTTTAATGGTTTTTACTGGGAATGGCGGCGATCTGCGATTTTTAGCAGGACTGCGACATTGCGGCCTACAAATCTGACCCTGAGTGACACTTTTTGGGGACCAGTGACACCAACACAGTGATCAGTGCTAAAAAAAATGCACTGGTCAAAAATGTATAAATGACACTGGCGGGGAAGGGGTTAACCCTGACACTAGGGGCGATCAAAGGGTTAAAGGGGTTGTAAAGGTTTGCACAAAATTTATAGCGTTTACAAAATAGGGGATAGATTTAGGGACTTTTATTTTTATGGTTTTTACTGGGAATGGCGGTGATCTGCGATTTTTAGCAGGACTGCAACATTGCGGCCTACAAATCTGACCCTAAGTGACACTTTTTGGGGACCAGTGACACCAACACAGTGATCAGTGCTAAAAAAAATCCACTGGTCAATGTATAAATGACACTGGCGGGGAAGGGGTTAACACGGACACTAGGGGCGAACAAAGGGTTAAAGGGGTTGTAAAGGTTTTTTGGTTTTTTTTTAAATAACAAACATGTTCTACTTACCTCCTCTGTGCAAGGGTTTTTGCACAGAGTTGCCCCGATCCTCCTCTTCTGGGGTGCCCCAGCGGCGCTACTGGCTCCTCCTCTTCCTGAGTGCCCCAACTTTCCATGGTGGCACTCATGCGGGTGGGCTCCAGAGTCCTGCTGCTGCGTCCATTGACACAGACAGCAGGACTCGGCCCCGCCTCCCGGCTCCCATGTCACTGGATTTGATTGACAGCAGCGTGAGCCAATGGCTCCCACTGCTATCAATCTATCTAATCAGGATCCGAAACAGCAGCTGGAGCTGCTGGGCTCGTCCCCGTCACTGGAACGATTGGGTTCAGGTAAGAAAAGGGGGGCTCTGGGGGGGGGGCTGCTGCACTACAGAAGGTTTTTCAGCTTAATGCAAAGAATGCATTAAGCTGAAAAACCTTGAGGGTTTACTACCCCTTTAACTGTGTTCTCTCAGTGTGTGGTCTAACTGTGTGGGGGACGGGGTTCACTGGGACAACACAGAGATCGCTGTTCCTGATTACTAGGAACAGCCGATCTCAGTGTTGTCTGAGTCTCCTGTCAGAATGGGGATCTGCCTTGTTTACATATGCAGATCCCCGTTCTGCCTCTCTGTGGAGCGATCGTGGGTGGCCAGCAGACATCGGAATCTCATGCATGTACAGGTACGTTGTTTTGCACAGCCGGGCTGCCCTGCCGCTGTATATGTGCGGCGGGCAGTCCGGAAGTGGTTAAAAAAGGAACAAAGCAAATCCCTCTATATGTGTATCAAAGTCATTTCAAAGCACCTACTGTGGTTCTTATCTGATCTCTCCTCCCTCTGATTACTGCACAAATCAAGTCTGACAGTCTAAGTCAACACCAAGCAGTCCCTGCCCCCTCCAGCAACCAGCAGGTAATTAGCAGCCTCAGCTGTGCCTGTGTCCCTATGAGTGAGTGTAAAGGAGGTGTGTCCATTCCCTCCAATCAGATCTCAGATTAAACTGAGCTCTCCTGTTGTGCAGTGCAGTGTGTGATGTCAGATCCCTGCCCCCTGCTTCTTGGAGCTGAGAAAAAAACCTTTGAGCTGTGTGTTTTAGACGGCTGTAGCGACGAGAGTGCCACAGATAAACAGGTACAACTTATGTAGGAGGTTTTGTTTAATCTCTGTGTATCCCCTGAGGCCAGTCACCTGGGTATATTTAAGGGTTTACAACCACTTTAATGAACATGGAGTGATTTAAATGGGCCCATAGGGTTTCCCTTCAAAATGGAGTGATAATTAAAAAAAATCACACTTTACTTAAAGCGGAGTTCCGACTAAAAAAAATAAAAGTCAGCAGCTACAAATACTGCAGCTGCTGACTTTTAATAATTGGACACTTACCTGTCCCAGGGGTTCAGCGATGTGGGGGAACGAAGACCCACTCCTCTCCCCCTCCGCTCTGTGGCGCCGGCATTGACACTGTGGCGCACGCACTGCGCATGTGCGGGCCGCGCTGCGCACTGTGACTTGCCGGGCAATCATCTGGGACCTGTGACGTGTTCCAGATGATTGCCGAGAGGGAGGGGGGAGAGGTGAACTTACAGTGCCCCGGGAGGAAGTGGGAGCTGGAACACTCTAAAAATAGAGTTTCCGCTCCCCCCCAAAAAAATGACATGCCAAATGTGGCATGTCAGGGGGTCACCTTCCCTTAAAGCGGAAGTTCCATTTTTGGGTGGAACTCCGCTTTAAAGGAGTTATAAAGTCAGAAGGTTTTTTTTAATCTTAATGCATTCTATGCATCAAGATAAAAAAACCTTTTGTGTGTAACAGCCTCCCCAGCACCCCCTAATTACTTACCTGAGCCCCATCTCTCTCCAGCGATGTCCACGTATGTCTAAGCCGTCCGGGACACTCCTCCTGATTGGCTGAGACACAGCAGTGGCGCCATTGGCTTCCGCGGCTGTGAATCAAAGTCAGTCAGCCAATCAGGGGCTCCTTGTCTAAATGGACACACGGAGCTGTTACTCAGCTCCAGTGCCCCCATAGGAAGCTGCTTGCTGTGGGGGCACTCGATAGGAGGGAGGGGCCAGGAGTAGCAAAGCGGGATCCGAGAAGAGGAGGATCCGGGCTGCTCTATGCAAAACCAACTGCACAGAGGGGGTAAATATAACATGTTTGTTATTTATTTTTATTTTTTTAAACAAGACTTTACAATTACTTTAAATCAAAAGGTAAACCTTACTAAGGCCTCATGTACACTACAGCTGCTAAACTGAAGTTTAGGGGCAGTTGGGTGTTTTTTCAGCAGTCCCTGAAATCTCCTCTATGTTATATTATGTGTGCATGTACACTCAGTTGTTGCTGTAATCAAGGCTACCTGCCGAAACGCGTTAGTCCCCTTTTATACTCTTTTTTTCATGTAACTAATTAATCATTCATATGGATTTGGAATTGCTGGCTCTTTCAATTGATTCTAGAGCATTTGCGTTGGTTGGAGGACATCTGAGCCAGAGGACCCATCTGTAGATTCTACTAATGATCTAACAGTGGTTCTCCTGTTCTGAGCGCTGCACCTGCTGTTTATTCATTGTGGATCACACTCAGTTGTTTATATTAAGTAAGAGGCAGTTGAGGTTTTTTTGAAAGCAGAAAAATTGCGTTCAGGACTGTAGTTTACTGGCATTTCAAACGCCAAATGCGTGTAACCGCGTGTAACCGCAGTAAACTGGCGGAAAAATAATTTTTGAACATATCAAAAATTTTGAAAAACCACAAATTTCACCACATGCTGCATTAATGGATGAGTCCAGTAGCAGCGAACTCTGGTCCTCCCATGCAATTTTCGACGTCTTCCGACCCTCAGCAACTTCAGGAGCATTTCCTCACACATTTCCTCACACATTTCTTCACATATTTCCTCACACATTTCCTCACACATACTCATGATGGGAACCACCCCCATCCCCCCCCCCCCCCACCATAGTGTCAACAGACATCCCAACCTGCAAAAATGAATTTCAGGGAGGTGGCAACCTCATTTCAGGGGGGTGCCACTCCGTGCCCCAACCCCCCCCCATAGTGTCAACAGACATCCCAACCTGCAAAAACTAATTTCAGGGAGGTGGCAACCTAATTTCGGGGAGGTGGCACTCCGCGCCCCAACCCCCCCCCCCCCCGCACCAGTTTAACACAACTAGAGAATGATAAAATTTAATGGAATCAGTATACAGAGGTTTACTTCTTCTGAGAGATATTAAAGGAACACTATAACCACGACAACCATCTTCATCCCTCTCAATAGCCATCTTCATCTCTAACTTCCTTCCGCAGTATCATCCTCATTCTATTTTACACTGTATCCAAGTCTTCCTCATCCCTGAATTCTTAATAAATATCTGTCCTCATTCCTCTCCAAATTGTAACCTCATCATCCACTTCAATCTCCATAGTCATCCTCATGATCTTCCTCATTCCTCTCATAATCGTCCCCATCATCCACATCCCTCCCCAGAATGATCCTCATCTCTCTCCACATTGTAACTGCAACATTCTCATCATTCTCCATAACCAAACTCAAACTCAATCTTTCTAAAACTGAGCTTGTTATATTTCCTCCTTCACAGTCCCTCCCTTGTGACTTCACCATTAATACAACCATTGGTCCCTCCACACATGCCAGGGTCCTGGGTGTAATCCTTGACTCTGACATCTCCTTCAGCCCCATATCCACTCACTGGCTAAATCCTGCTGCCTTAACCTCCACAACATCTCTAGAATTCGACCCTTCCTGACTAATGACACCACAAAGCAACTTATTCACTCCTTAAGTATTTCCCGCCTTGGCTACTGCAACTCTCTCCTTAATGGCCTACCCTTAAGCAGGCTATCCCCCATTCAGCCTATTATGAATGCTGCTGCTAGACTAATACACCTCACTAATCGATCCGTGACTGCTGCTCCTTTCTGCCAATCCCTTCACTGCCTTCCCCTACCCCACCGTAATGCTAACCATAACATACAAGGCCATTCACAACATCGCCCCCATCTACATCACCAACCTCATCTGCAGATATCGCCCAAATTGCCCCCTCCGCTCCTCCCAGGACCTCCTGCTCTCTAGCTCCCTTGTTACCTCCTCCCATGCTCGCCTTCAGGACTTCTCCAGAGCCTCTCCCATCCTCTGGAACTCCCTGCCCCAGTATTTCTGATCAGCCCCTAACCTGTCCACCTTTAGGAGATACCCGAAAACTCTTTTATTGAGGGAAGCCTATCCCACACTCACCTAACAACTGCCCCCCCCCATCAAATCATTCCCCACAGCTATTACCTTTTGTACCACCACCCCCTCCCTTTAGAATGTAAGCTCTATGAGCAGGGCCAGGGCCTCCTGTCCCTTCTGTATTGAACTGTACTATAATTGTGTTGTCCCCCCTCTACATTGTAAAGCGCTGCACAAACTGTTGGCGCTATATAAATCGTGGATAATAATAAAATAATAATAATAACCATCTTCCTTCCCCAACTTCACTCTCCATAATCATCCCCATCCCTCCCTGCTTTGTAACCCATCATCCTCATCCTTGTATTCTCTATATGCTCTTTCCTCTATCACCACATGACCCATCCTAATCCTCATTACTCAAACAGACTCTATCCTTCCCTCTCTCCATAATCACCCATCATCCTCATCCTTTTCACCATCATCTAATTCATCCCTGTAACTCCCCTCTCTCCTTATGACATAGGACACTCTCCTGAGGTCAGGGTGTATGACCTGTACCGCAAAGTAATCTATGGTGTAAGATGTGTTCTTAGTACAGTCAGAGGAAATGGCTACCAAAGTACACTTACCTCTCTCCGTGTTGCTCTTTTCTGCACCAGAGAAGACAGGCTCGGTGCGACCACCTCCGAAGCCAGCCACACCCCCTCTTTGAGTCCCATCCAATCAAAATGTGAGCCAAGGAGCAGGCTCCCCCTCAGGGGTGTACTCAGTAGGAGTGAGTCCCCAATGAGAGAGAGCGCGGATCAGACACGGGGGGGGGGGAGTAGGAAGTGGAATTCGTTGCCTCAACATGTATTCCTCTTTGACTGTGGCTGCGGACGTTCTTCTTGTGCGGCTGGGACTGGTAGATGGGATATCGTGCGGCACTTTCGGGTGTGCGGGAGCCGCAGCCAAAATGCGGGAGACTTTAAATGTCTATGTTAACCCCTTCCATGCCAGTGTCATTTATACAATAATCAGTGGCTATTTTTAGCTCTGATCACTGTATAGATGTCAGTGGTCCCAAAAAGGTGTCAAAAGTGTCTGATCTGTCCGCCGCAACGTCACAGTCCCGCTAAAAATCGCTGATCACCGCCATTAGTGAAAAAAAAATTATAATAAAAATGCCATAAATATATCCCTATTTTGTAGACGTGATAACTTTTGCACAAACCAATCAATATATGCTTACTGTTTTTTTTTTACCCAAAATAAATACAGAAGAATACATATTGGCTGAGGAAGAAATTCATTTTTTTTTTTTTTTTTTTTAAATTTGGGATATTTATTATAGCAAAAAGTAAAAAATATAGTTTTTTTTTCAAAATTGTCGCTCCTTGTTTATAACGCAAAAAATAAAAACCCCATAGGTGATCAAATACCACCAAAAGAAAGCTCTATTTATGGCAAAAAAATGACATAAATTTTGTTTGTGTACAATGTCCCACGACCGCGCAATTTTCATATAAAGCGATGCAGTGCCGTATCGCAAGAAAATGGCCTGGTCATTAAGGGGGCAAATCCTTCCGGGGCTGAAGTGCTTAAAATAAATGAGTGATGGGGTAACAAATACTTTAAGGTTCAATTTTAGGCAGTTTTTTTTCCTTGTTTTGGATATGTAAAGGTATCCAAAAAACTGATATGATCCAAACATTGTACATTCTGATTGTATGGTCGCTGAACAGACTGCAATAGAAAACAAACAGCAGCTGCATCCAATCAGATGCAGGCACAGTTTTGGTATTCTGCCAGCCACTAGTGCAGAATACAATAGCCAAAGTAAGAGATTCATCCATCCACGTATTCAGTATATAGGCTGAACAAAACAAAAAAAATCTAATTTGTGTATGATCAGCTTAAGTGTAGCAGAGCTTTTGCCTAAAGCCAGATAGGGAGATTTTAGATTTTAGATACAGAGTCTTATTATACGATCTATCCTAATGCTTCTAGACATCCTTACTGAACTAACTGACTTGGAATACCTGCTTGTCCAGAAGGAACCTCCTTCACATAAAGTCTCTCTACTCTACTCTATACGTATGACGTTGGCACACCCAGACCTTCCTCTGTATATGCAGAATTGGGAAAAAGAACTTCAACAGACCATCTCTCCCTTGGATTGGCAAAAATGCTTTACCCTTACACACTAAGTGATATCACTTGCCAGGAAAACCCAAGAAAAAGGATACAAACTGGTATCTAGATGGTACAGATGTCCCTCTGTCTTACATCTCTTCAACCACGATGTATCAGATACATGCTGGCGATGCCTTACCGCTAAAAGAAACATGCTTCAAATTTGGTGGGAATGCCCACCTTTGCGCATGTTTTGGAAACAAATTTTCGATTCATAGTGCAAACTGATGCCGCGTACACACGACCGGACTTTCCGGCAGAAAAGGTCCGATGGTCTTCCTGATGGAGTTGCGACGGACTTCCGACGGACTACCGACCGAACGGACTTACCCACACACAAACGGACCAAAGTCCGTTCGTTTTGAACGTGATGACGTACGACGGGACTAGAAAAGGAAGTTCAATAGCCAGTAGCCAATAGCTGCCCTTGCGTTGTATTTGGTCCGTCGGACTAGCATACAGATGGTTTTCCTGATAGAAATTGATTCCATCGGACATATTTCTAGGTCCGTCTGAATTTTTGAAGAAAAAAGTCAGATGAAGCCCACACACGATCGTAATATCCGACGGAATGATTCCGTCGGACCTTTTCTGCCGGAATGTCCGTGTACGCGGCATTACTGATACCTTGATCCAACCATCGCCAAAAGTTGGTCTTCTGTCCATGATACCTGGATTTCCTCAGTCAGTGAAAAAAGACGTGGTTAGACACTTTCTCAATGCAGCCAGAACAGTCATCCCTCGACATTGGAAATCAACTTCCGTACCATCCCTGGGGGAATGGGCAATTAGAAAACTGGAGTGGCTGTTGCCACAAGAAATGGGAGTAGAAGAAAATTTTCCTCATACCTGGAATGAATGGGTCATGTTTAGAGACTCACCTGAGTTCCTGACCTGGGCTTAAGGGAACTCTGCTATCGGACCTGACGAGCCATAATGGAGTGTCTTGGTAAGCCAATATTTTCCAACTTTGGTTTATATCTCCTTCCCAACTAGCGATCCCCTTCCTCACTTTTTTCCCCTTTTCCTTGTCTTTCTCCTTTTTTTCCCCCTTTTTTTGCTCTTTTTTTTTGCATTTAGTGAATATATTACGAATATTATACATAAAGAGGTGACCCCCTAAACAAAAGCAGATTACATGACTAGCTAAAATTCAATTAAAATTTCTTGATATCTTTGAATATCAAAACAGGTACCTATTGTACATTAATTGAGGAATATATACCATTGACATAACAAGGGATAAATATTGCATCCTAAACAATGGTACAAGTCTTTCTATACTTTATTATGTATATCATAAAAGTTAACCTGTATTTTTAACTGAAAACTTTAATAAAATAAGATTTGAAACCTGCTGATACATATCATATTTACATAACCCTGCTCCGGTTCGAGTATTGACAATTTTCGGTTGAGGCATACCAGTTGTTGATTAGAAACAATTAACTTAATCACAAAATGCCTTTAGGGTGTTGAGATGACTGTTATAATTTGATCGGCGATTTGCTGGCTTGAAACTTGGCACGGAAAGAGAGGGAAAGCTTGTAGTAATTTTATTCTGTGAAAATAGCTTGAGTAAGGTCTTCATCCCGCAAACAGATCTTATTAATAAACACGATGTGATGGAGGAGGCAGGGTTTCCTTTCCTGTTGTGTGCTGGCTCTATCTTGTAGTGTTATCTAGGATAGATGAAACATTTGTTTCATCTAATTTGTTTCATACTAATTATTTAGCAGTTCCAGAAGGGCAAACAATGTGATAATACAGTAAAACATGCGTATAGTAATTGTTTTACCAGCCAAAATATCTATAAAGTAATGCACATCCCTGCTGTGTTATCTGGTTGCACAGAAGAGAAGGTTGAGATTGAGAACCTTTTTCAGAACTTGTCCAGCAAACTCCATGTCACTGCCCCACCTCCTTGCTGTGAAGGCCAGTTATAGGTGGGGGCAGGTAGCCATCTGTTTGTTACTGGTGTAAGCTTGGTCAGGGGACACACTGGGCACCTTTGCTGCTATTGTGCTATGTGCTGGGTGTCCAATGTGCCCCTGTGCCTTGGGCTACCTCCAGGCCCACCTGCCCCTTATCTATCCATTAGAATGCATGTGCTTCCACTGTGGAGACTCTCATAAGGGGGCCTGTGAAGGGGCCTGGATGCTTACGCATGCGTTTGAAAATATATGCTAACTAAACCCCTGTTTTTAACACATACTGTTGGACAGGTTAAATCGATTGATAAGCAGATTGGTTGGTGAGTTGAGCTGGGAATTTTCTCTGCCCCCATCTCCTTCCTGTTGTCTAGACCAGCCTTTTTCAACCAGGGTGCCCAGGCACCATGGGGTGCCTTGAGGCTTCTTCAGGGGTACCTTGGCAAAATGCTAACATTTAAAAAAAATTTTTTTATACAAGCCAGCAGGTGGATGAAGCCTGCTTTTTAGTTACCACAAAGACACGGTTTTTATTATGCACCATTACGACTTTCTAGACACTGGCATCCTAACAACCATTGACGTCATCAGTTAATAAGGAGGATGTCTGTCACCTCCACAGCATCCTTGTTTGACCCTCCTCTGCCTCTCTCCCTAAGCACTGGGGTCATATTAGCTGACTAATGGTGATGGAGAGAAATTGAGGGAGAAGTGAAACATTGGAATACTAGTCTGTACCAGTGTGCAAAAGAGTATTTGCTTTGAAAGAAAAACATCATCTCCAACAATGAGAGTCCTACGTGTGTGGATGTTGCTGCATTATGTAAAACTATTTGAACAAAAGGAAAGATTTCCCCACAATAACGGATATACTCAATGTTGTATGAAAAAGTATAACAATTTTATTGGATAATATACCATCAGAGTTAAAAACAATGAGCTCCAGTGGGAATTACTTTAAAAATTGTTGGCTGAACATACATAAGCAGACATTTGTTCATAACAATACTTTATAATCATGAACATTAAACCTGACGCGTTTCAACCCCTATATTGGGGTCTTCTTCAGAGGATCAGTCTGCTGGGGAGAACACGAAAATAGAGTTGATATACACATATAGGTTCTATTGGTATAAATATAATATTAACTACATTAACTATGTAATACATCAATGCAGTATAGTTACCAAATGAATGTATGTCCAAAGAAAAACACAGATTCCCACATGGAGATCCCTTTAAAAAGATATGTTGCTTTGCCCTCTTCCATAAGGGGAGGATTCCAAACACCTCTACCACCACCGCAACCCTGACCAGGATGGTGAGAAGCAACGTGGCTTACGAGAGGTCACACTTTAAAGCACCGCCCGCCAGATTAGACGACCGACCGGAAAGCATCAGACCACCTGCGATGAAGATTTGCAAGGCAAAATAAGTAAAAGCCCATAATAGGGTAGTCAGATTTATTCTGTGGACTAAAAAAGCCACTGAGGAATCAAGGTCATCTAAGTTTATAAATGTAATATATATGGCTCAAGCCGAGAAGGTTACGAACCATATTTATCTGGTATATGTTTCAAGGTAAATACCTTAGATAGTACAAAGCTGCAAGAATATAGGTAAATACTCTTAATGTAGTTAATATTATATTTATACACACGATCAGAATTTAAAGGATCGGATTTTGTTGTCGGAAAATTATATATCCTGCTCTCAAACTTTGTGTGTCGGAAATTCCGACAGAAAAAGTCTAATGAAGCCCACACATGATCGGAATTTCCGACAACACAATCCGAGCGCACTTTTTCCGTCGGAAAATCCGATCGTGTGTATAGGGCATTAGAATAGTTTTTTACATTTTAGAATGGGGTGCCTCGAGATTGCCCATGATTTTAAAGGGTGCCTTGACTGAAGAAAGGTTGAGAAACACTGGTCTAGAATATCAATGATCACCACCATGAGCTCTCCATTGTAAGCACTATTCATTTTATTAGCCAGAAAAATCTCCTCTGTGTCCCTCTTTGAGCTGGTCAAACTTAGCTCAAATTTCAGACCATTACTGTGTATCAGTCAAAATTTCAAGCCATGGGTGGACTTGCCAACACAGCTCAACAAACAAAGGAGCTTGGTGGAAAAAAAGTCGTCAGAACAGTCACTGCAACCAACCAACCAGAAGTTTTGTTTAATCGTTGCTTGCATATGTGTGCATGCCTTAAGTGTGCGTTTGCATTCATATGCGCAAGGGCTGTTTTTCTGGCTACATTGGCAATGCTCCAAGCTTAGCGCTTTTGGGTCCATTCATAGCAGAGCAGATTGGGGTGGGATCTGATCCTGCTCACCATCCTGAAAGTGAATATGGACATCCCAGGCTCTCACAGGTAAGTACACGACGCTCATGTTGGTGGAGGGTTTGAGAAGGGGGCCCACAGAATTCAAGGTATAAAGAAATGATCAAGTGGCTTTATAGCTGCCCTAATCACCACGTACTCATCGTGGTGGACAACTTCACCAAGTTTGCAATAGCTGTGCCAACACACGGCCAGACCTCCAACAACGCAGCACAGATAGCATGGAAACAATTCTGTCTCCTGCATGGCTGCCTGCAAAAGACACATTCAGATCAGTGCCCCTGCTTCAAAAGAGAGTTCATTCGGGAGTATGTGGGAAAGGTTCAACTGCAGCCTTATCCATATGTTGAGCGGCCTTGCCCGTGAGAAGCAGAGGAGATTAACATTTTACTTGGCCAAAGTGGTCTGGAAGTACAAGCATACACTTAGCAACTGGTTGCTCAACTTACCATGTTATGTACCCTTGGAGGACCCACTGACTTTTGTAGCACTGTGTCTACACTTATGAGCTAGGACATATGACAGCATCCTGGATTTGAGAGTGAAAATAATGTCTGTTGAAATGCAGCATTTCATAAAAGATCTTTCTTCGAAGAACAAGAAGAGTCAGGTCCCCCAGATGCCAACCTTCATCCTGGAGACAGGGTTGTTATCTGACGTAAGGGCACACATCAACAAGATAAGCTACCCAGGAAAGAAGCTTCTGGCATAGTTTTGCCCCAACTAATTCCAGATGTGCTGGTCTGCGACATCCAAAATAGTAAAAATAGTAAAACAAATTTTTTTTTTAAATGTTTTTTAACAGATTTTAAGGAGCATGTTAATGTAATTTTTTTTTAGGGTGGACCTCCGCTTTAATTTAGATTTTTCTTCTGTTCACTCACTCTGCATTTTTTTAATTGACAAAAATAAACAAGTAAAATATATATTTTTGAAAGCATTTTTACTTTACATTATCTCTTCACACCTGCCTAAAACTTTTGTACAGTACTGTACATAGAGACCGCAAAATGTTGAAGTCAGATATTTCTTCTTTTTTTTTTTTTTCCACAAAAATTCTATTGTGATAAAACAGGTACACGGAAAAAGAGGAAAAATGGCCCAGAGGGCCTAAGCCAACAATATACAGAGTAGACATTGTGCATGGATGGAACAGATATTTCTTTTATAACTTAGAACACTTCCCATATTCTGAATAAATCTTATTAAGCATATAAAAAATGAAAAAAAAAAAGGGCTAAGCTCAGTGCATCATCACTGTGTCGATCTCTTCCCCATCGCACCGCACACCAGCCGAGCCCTTACACATGGAGAGCTAAAAAATCATAAGTATTATATACTGTGTGTATGTGTGTATGTATATGTATATGTATATATATATATATATATATATATATATATATATATACAGCAAAACACAAATACACAAGCTAGCTATAACTAGACAGATTTGTTGCTGTTCTTTTTGGGCAGTCATGTAATAGAGATATAAAGTCAGGTCCATAAATATTGGGACATCGACACAATTCTAATCTTTTTGGCTCTATACACCACCACAATGGATTTGAAATGAACAAGATGTGCTTTAACTGCAGACTTTCAGCTTTAATTTGAGGGTATTTACAGCCAAATCAGGTGAACAGTGAAGGAATTACAACAGTTTGCATATGTGCCTCCTACTTTTTAAGGGACCAAAACTAATGGGACAGATTAACAATCATCCATCAAACTTTCACTTTTTAATACTTGTTTGCAAATCCTTTGCAGGCAATTACAGCCTGAAGTCTGGAATGCATAGACATCACCAAACGCTGGGTTTCATCCCTGGTGATGCTCTGCCAGGCCTCTACTGCAACTGTCTTCAGTTCCTGCTTGTTCTTGTGGCATTTTCCCTTCAGTTTTGTCTTCAGCAAGTGAAATGCATGCTCAATCGGATTCACGTCAGGTGATTGACTTGGCCATTGCATAACATTCCACTTCTTTCCCTTAAAAAACTCTTTGGTTGCTTTCGCAGTATGCTTCGGGTCATTGTCCATCTGCACTGTGAAGCACCGTCCAATGAGTTCTGAAGCATTTTGCTGAATATGAGAAGATAATATTGCCCGAAACACTTCAGAATTCATCCTGCTGCTTTTGTCAGCAGTCACATCATCAATAAATACAAGAGAACCAGTTCCATTGACAGCCATACATGCCCACGCCATGACACTACCACCACCATGCTTCACTGATGAGGTGGTATGCTTTGGATCATGAGCAGTTCCTTTCCTTCTCCATACTCTTCTCTTCCCATCAGTCTGGTACAAGTTGATCTTGGTCTCATCTGTCCATAGGATGTTGTTTCAGAACTGTGAAGGCTTTTTTAGATGTTGTTTAGCAAACTCTAATCTGGCCTTTCTGTTTTTGAGGCTCACCAATGGTTTACATCTTGTGGTGAACCCTCTGTATTCACTCTGGTGAAGTCTTCTCTTGATTGTTGACTTTGACACACATACACCTACCTCCCGGAGAGTGTTCTTGATCTGGCCAACTGTTGTGAAGGGTGTTTTCTTCACCAGGGAAAGAATTCTTCGGTCATCCGCCACAGTTGTTTTCCGTGGTCTTCCGAGTCTTTTGGTGTTGCTGAGCTCACTGGTGCGTTATTTCTTTTTAGGGATGTTCCAAACAGTTGATTTGGCCACTCCTAATGTTTTTGCTATCTCTCTGATGGGTTTGTTTGGTTTTTTCAGCCTAATGATGGCTTGCTTCACTGATAGTGACAGCTCTTTGAATCTCATATTGAGAGTTGACAGCAACAGATTCCAAATGCTAATAGCACACTTGAAATGAACTCTGGACCTTTTATCTGCTCCTTGTAAATGGGATAATGAGGGAATAACACACACCTGGCCATGGAACAGCTGAGCAGCCAATTGTCCCATTAATTTTGGTCCCTTAAAAAGTGGGAGGCACATATACAAACTGTTGTAATTCCTACACCGTTCACCTGATTTGGATGTAAATACCCTCAAATTAAAGCTGAAAGTCTGCAGTTAAAGCACATCGTGTTTGTTTCATTTCAAATCCATTGTGGTGGTGTATAGAGCCAAAAAGATTAGAATTATGTAGCTGTCCCAATATTTATGGACCTGACTGTAATTACTTACATTGTAACGAGCATGCCATGGGCTGACAGATCAAGTGAATTTCCCAACTCTGAGATTCAGTTATCTAGAGAATCCTGTTTATTTTTTTTTATATTCAGAGATCCGGTCCCTTACCCCCTATCATTTGATCATCATTAGATCAATTAAGATTCTGATAAAATTTTAGTAATCCGTGTTGTCCCAAGCCAAATCTGAATTGTAGTGTTATTTTCGGCAGCTCTGATTCCCTAAAGACAGAGAACACTGCTTTGAGGTGCCACAGGACACTAGTGGGGTGAAGGGGGACACAGGGTAGTGCTATTGGGGGGGAGGGGCAGAGGACTCTGCTATTGAGTGGAGAGGACACAGCAGTGGGCTGACAATGTGTCCTCCCCCCCAAGTTCAGAGTCTGGGGGAGGGGGGCAGAGAACACTACTGTGGGGGTGGGTTAATGATGTGAAGAGGATAGAGGACACTGCTTTGGTGGGAAAGGCACAGGACACTACAGTGGTGTGAAGGGGGCACAGGACAGTGCTATTTGGGGGGGCAGAGGACACTGCTATTCGGGGGGGACACAACAGTGGGGGGATGATGTGCCCTCTGCCCCCTCCCGAGATCAGTGTTCTCTGAGGGAGGGGGGTACAGGACACTACAGTGGGGCGGGGGAGTTGGGGGTAATTTGAAGGGGGGCAGAGGACACTATAATGTGGGGGTGATGTGAAGAGGGCAGAGAACACTGCTTTGGGAGGGAAAGGCACAGGACACTACAGTGGGGCGAAGGAGGACAGAGGACACTGCTATTGGGAGGAGAGGACACAACAGTGAGGGGGATGATGTGTCCTCTGCCCCCCAATATCAGTGTCCTCTGGGGCGGCCCAGGACACTATTGTGGGGGGAGGGGGCTGAGAACTTGGCTGTGGAAAAGCAGAGGACACTTCATTGTTGGGGTAATGTGTAGGGGGTAGAGGACCAGTGGCGTTGTTATGGGGGTGTGGCCCGCACCGTGTGACACCCGCCAAAGGGGTGACACCTGGACTGCCACTACACAGTGTACTATATTGCTTGCACTTGCAGAGCTGCAGCGGAGCATTGTGCACAGGGGGATATGCAGGGGAGGCAGCCTCTAACCCTCCCCAGTCATTAAATCAGGTTAAGCTGACCCTCAGGGACATCCAATATCTCCCGAGGCAGCCGGTGTTGGTGGGCAAAACTGGGGGTGTGGCTGTCTCCTCCGCTCCTCCCACAGACTCCTTCACTCATCTCGCAGCTGAATAAGGAGAAAGAGGCGAGGACACAGCAACCCCGGGTGTCTTAATCTCTAGGCATGCTGTAAGTTACTGCACAATGTCACTACATAGAGTCCTAACCGGCCCTATACCACCCTAACCTGCCCTATACCACCCTAACCTGCCCTATACCATCCCAACCTGTCCTATACCACCCTAACCTGTCCTATACCACCCTAACCTGCCCTATACCACCCTAACCTGCCCTATACCACCCCAACCTGCCCTATACCTCCCTAACCTGCCCTATACCAACCTCACCCTTTATGTCCCAGAATGTAAATTCCTCTTCAAGTCCATCCGTTTACATGTCTGACGTTCCCATTTAGTCATCCCTCTCATCGTCTAGGAATATTGTGTTGTATATACTTCTAAACCATTCCCTTTGCAGCTTTTCTTTTTCCTCCTCCCTCTGTTCATCCTGGAATAATAATTCCTCTTCTAGTCCAGCCGATTTTACTTCCAATGCCGCCGTTTCTGGTTCACACGATTCTTCCTCTTCAAATAGAGGTGGTCCAGTTACCACCATTTCCAATTCCTCCCCCCACTCTGTGGCGCCCATGAATGTTAGAAATTATATTGGATATTCATTCCAATTCAAGTCCGCTTTTCCTTCTTCCATGTATACCTCCTTCAGTTTCCTCCAGGAGTTCCCATTACTGTAAAGACAAAAAAAGGGTTAAAAATGACATAAGCAGCTTTTACAAACTAACAGAAATGAGCAGCATTAAAGGCTGTCTCTCCCTATAATCTTTATCTCGGTATTAAAAAAGTACCCATTGTTTGCTTTAACCAATTGCTTCTTATATAGACACAGCAATGGGCAGACTTCCCTATAATAACTTAGGAATCTGCCCTCTCTGGAGTGTAACCAATGTGTCACTTTCTGACACTAATGATGGTGCACTATTCCTCCCACTAACACCAATGACGGAGCACTATTCCATCCACTGACACCAATGATAAGGTACTATATCTCCCACTGACACTAATGATGGGGCACTATTCCTCCCACTGATACCAATAATGGTGCACTATTCCTCTCACTGACACTAATGATGGGGCACTATTCCTTCTACTGACACCAATGATGGAGCACTATTTCTCCCACTGACACCAATGATGGAGCACTATTCCATCCACTGGCACCAATGGTGGGGCACTATTCCATCCAATGGCACCAATGATTGGGCACTATTTCATCCAATGGCACCAATGATGGGGCACTATTTCATCAATTGACACCAATGATGGGACATAATTTACTGACACTGACGCCGGGGGTGTTTCTACTCCCACTGTCCACAGTCTCGCCTTCCTTAAACCTAAAGGGCAGTAAATTGGCCCTTTGTTGAGAAAGTTTGGAGACCCCTGCACTAAAACCTAAATTTCTTAACTCTGCCATCGCCAGTGATGTGAAACACCATCATTTAGTGTTGAACCAGCTATGACATTCCCAAGAACTGGAAAGACTTAATTGGATCTCTCACCACCGGTAAGAAGTCGGAGAAATCAAAAGTCACGTTTGTGTTTCCCACCAACCACGTAAACTGGAGATACCAATTTTGGTTCTACCTTAACTGTACATTGCTGTGAATTAGTTCTGGCATAGACTTTGTTACATTATACTACTACGATATATGCAGAAATTGGACAGCATAATGAAAAAAATAATTTAATTGCACACCAGGAACCCTTTTCTTATTGTTACCCGCAGCCTCAAAACCATCCACCTCTGTCCCATAGACATTCTAAAGCTATAAAATGCACTTATTACAAGCAAAACAGAACTATTGTAGGTGTGTGAAACTCTGTGCTCAGAGAAGAGCTTTTGCTGCTAAAATCTGGGGACTGAACACAGAGGGTAAGCTGCCAATAAAGTAGAAAATGGACCTCTGCTTTTTTTGATAAAATGGTATAAAAACAACAACTTGCTATAAGAAGCATCCTGCTACCAAGGCCACTGCTATCAGAAAGAGGATGATTCCTGCAGTGATGACCACATAGGGATGTTCTCTCAGAACTGAGATATAGTTCTCCTTTTGAGTTCAAACTTATGTTTTTCGGTGTCACATTGGCTGGCCCCCATGCTTTAGGAAACGTCGTTCTTGGTTGTATTTCTGGTACTGATGGGGAAGGCTCCAGTGATTCCTTGTCCACAGTTGCCGTAGGTTCTTCATTCATGGCAAACTTCCTCAAATGGGACTCAAGCTTTCCTGTTTTCCTCCCATATCGACTGGCCTTTGTTGGTATTGCTAGTCCAGAAAATGCCATTGATGGTTTGGTTTGCTTTATTGCTTGGAAAGACCCCAGTGATTCCTTGTCCTTAGTTGTTTTATGTTCTTCATCCACGACTAACTTCCTCAAATGGGAATCAAACTTTAGTATTTTCCTTCCAAGTCGGCTGATGTTTGTTGGTATTGCTTGGTCAGAAAATGCCATCGATGGTTGGTTTTGCGTTGTTGTTTGGAAAGACCCCAGTGATTCCTTTTCCTCAGGAAATGTAGGGCCTTTGTCCTCAGGCAATGTCTGTTCATCCACAGGCAATGTCTCTTTTTTTGATCCGCAGTCACTTCCTGGTCATCATGTGAAGTCACTTCCTGGCCTTTATATGCAGGCACTGCCTGGTCTTCATATGCAGGCACTGTCAGTTTTTCATCCACAGGGAATATCTGTTCTTCATCCCTGGTCTGGATGGTAGAAGTGACTGGACGGGGAAACATGGCCATACGCCTGGCTTGAAATTTCTTGCTTACATTCATGAGCAGAGAATCTGCATAAAACAAATGAAAAGAGGTCATACAAGTGTACAGTGAACCAATAAACCAAACATTTCATTGCTTAAGTGTGCATTTGGTATGGACTTACTGTATCTAACACTTACCTGCTACATGAATGTTGAGCTTTTTAACCGGTCCGCTCTGTACACAATCCACCTTGACGTTGATCTCGTACGTCCAAATGTCCTCCAGGCAGAGAGGACTGATGGCTAAAGAACAGTCCTTTTCAGCAGCATGGGTCGAACCTAGGTGCACTCTCTGGTTGTGATGACTCAGAGGTTGCAGCTTGATGCCACTGTGCCGCAGGATGGTCATGTACGTGTGGGTTCCGGCCGGTGCCACCCTCCATTCTATGTCAATCCGTTGATTTCCAGTCACTCCATCAATGGTGAGATAGCCCTGGAATCACCAATTTGGAGCCAGCTCTAGCCTCCAGATGGTTGTATGGAAGCTCAGCATGGGACAATGCTACTGGTTGGTTTTGCTTTTTTGCTTGGAAAGACCCCAGTGATTCCTTATCCTCAGTTGTCTTATGCTCTTCATCCATGACAAACTTCCTCAAATGGAGATCAAACTTTAGTATTTTCCTTTCTTGTCAGCTGGCCTTTTCTGGTATTGCTGGTTCAGAAAATGCCATCGATGGTTGGTTTTGCATTTTTGTTTGGAAAGATCCAAGTGATTCCTTGTCCTCAGGGAATGTAGGGCCTTTGTCCTCATTCAATGCCTGTTCATCCACAGGCAATGTCTCTTTTTCATCCGCAGTCACTTCCTAGTCTTCATGTGAAGTCACTTCTTGGACTTCAGATGAAGTCACTTCCTCGTCTTTATATGCAGGCACTGCCTGGTCTTCATAAGCAGGAACTGTCTGTTTTTCATCCACAGGGAATATCTGTTCTTCATCCCTGTTCTGCATGGTAGAAGTGACTAGACGGAGAAACCTGGCCATACGCCTGGCTTGAAATTCTTTGTCTACGTCCATGAGCGGAGAATCTGCATAAATCAAATGACAAAGAGGTCATACAAATGTACAGTGAACCAGCAGACCAAACTTTTTCTTGCTTAAGTGTGCATTCGGTATGGACCTACTGTATCTAACACTTACCTGCTACATGAACGTTGAACTTTTTAACCGGTCCACTCTGTACACCATCCACCTTGACGTTGATCTCGTACGTCCCACTGTACACCATGTCAGACAACTGATGGGCTGCCAAATTGATATATCTCTCTGTACAAGGTAATTCTTTGAACCTAACTTGCCTTTGTTACTCCCCTCAATGAGAGGAAATATATAAAGAAAGAGCGTGCTGCCATAATAAGGTTAATTCAGGGGAAATTAAACCTACAAATAATATAAGAAGGCATATATATTGGTCATCCACACAATAGAGGACCATAATCCTGTATACAAATCATCTGTACCCACTTTCAAAACAAAGAGTGGGGAAAATTAAAGACGGTAACAGGTGATTATAGTGAGTGAATAGTCAGCATACTCAGCATGGCTAATCAAAAACAGGAAAGTTTAAGTATGGAGCAAAGAAATTGAAACGAGATCTCATTGAGGGGAGTAACAAAGGCAAGTTAGGTACAAAGAATTACCTTGTACAGAGAGATATATCAATGTGGCAGCCTGTCCGTTGTCTGACATGGTGTATGGTGGGGAGTGTTTAAATATACGTGCGTGCCGATCACGTGTTAGCCCGCATCCTATGAGGCGGGGGGAGCAAGAGAGCGTCACGAAAGCACAGTGAAAAAAGGGGTAAAAAACTACATTACCCAAAGAGCACCGCGAGCTGTGTGCGGATAGGGAGGGGCGGGCGCTCGAGCAGCTGACATGCCCCAATTAGTGGGCGTGCCTCTGTCCTCCGTCTCCGCTCACAGGATCGTGAAAACAAAGTGAATGGGAAGAGAGAAAGTGACATGAGTGTAAACAAATGTGCTAGAATGATGGTGATGGATTAGACCATAGAGGGTAATGATAGGAAAGGAGTAAAGGGTAAAATGGATATGTGCAGCGCAGTACCAGTCACCCCCCTGGTAAAATGGAAATATTTGCTGAGAAATAAAAGAAAATAAATGGTAAAGCAACTATGGTGGAAGTAGTAAGTAAGAGGGCAGAAGTACGGCAATCATTAGGCATCAGTTGTGCAGCAAATGGAACACACATTTTGTTCTCCAAATATACATGGACAAGGGTTCATGATACACTGTAATAGATGTGTCAATGTAAAAGTATAATCAATAATATTACATATAAATAAATTATACAATCAATTTTAATCAATACAGAAAGAAAAGAATGAAGGGAAAGGGGGAGGGGAGAGGAGGGGGGGTGTGATGTTGAATTCTAAAAGCAGCGGTCTTCTGTCAGATCAGCAGGCTAGCCGCTGCTTTTAAAATTCATTGATTGGTTTGTGCAAAAGTTATAGCGTCTACAAACTATGGGATATTTTTGTGGAATTTTTTATTTATTTTTACTAGTAATGGCAGCGATCAGCGACTTATAGCGGGACTGCGACATTGCGGAGGAAAATGTTCAATATTTTATTTACAAAGTCCAATGACGTCCAAATGTCTCCATCTTGGTGATTCTTCTGGGTGTTGGAACCAAAAGCATTATCTCTGCCTTCCTCCTCTCTATGGTGCCGGTCACGCCTCACGTGCCAGTCACGCCCAGACAGCCCAGCCACTAGAATGGGCCACCCTGCACGCATCAAGAGCGCCAAAGTAGCTCCTACACCTTTACTTGGGCAGCGATTGCGTCTCCTGGCTGTGTTTGGGGTGACAATAACCACTTGCCGACTGCAATACATATATATATACGTTGCGGTTTGCAAGTGATTTACTGGGGTAATGGTAGAAGATATCATATATAACGCCGGGATGGATTTTTGCGGCTGGCTTTCTTATGAGCTGCTGTAACACTTTCTGAAGTGGTGGGAGGGGACTACCCCCCCCTGCCCTCCCATTCCCGCCACTCAGCGGTGTCCCTCGGGCTTACCGTTTCCCGTCAGCTCACCCAAGAAATGTTTCAATGATGCGGCCGGCTGCTTCCATAGGCGATCAAAGAGTAGATCCTCAGCGATTACCTCTATGGCCTTGGAGGACCAGAGCGATGTCATGACTTCACTTCCGGTCCTGGCTGGAATTAAATCATTTTTTTTTTTTAAAGCAAAAGAGCAAAAATATATAATTTTTAATCGTTTGCTTTTAACCACTTGGCGCCCGCGCTATAGCCAAAAGACGGCTACAGTGCAGGCTTAATATGCCGCACAGTAACCCCCAGGGAGTGCGCTTCTCCTAGGGGGTTTTCCAATGCAGGGAGGAGCTCATAGTGCCACCAGGGGACACCAGAAGAAGAGGACGTGGTAGAATTTTTACATTAAGTGTCTCAGGCTGTTTTCAGAAATGCACTCATCTCTAGTTCCCATACCCCTAAGGACTATGTTTACCCTTTATTTAAGAACCCCTGAGTTAAAGTATAAAAGCATACCATAAATAAAGATTTTTATATATATTCTGATTATTTTCAAGTTCAGGGCTACATGTTTTTTAAAATATTATATAATGTTTTTCATTTATGCATATAGATATGTACTTTCTTGCAAACGTATAGAACTCATGTTTACCTGTCAGTTCATAGCTGCTGTGTTGGAAAAAGATAGTTGTTTACAGAGTTCAATAACTCAAGTTTTAATATACATATAACTAAATGATATACCGGAATGACTGCTCCCCCACCTCTTCTGTTCAGATGGGCTGGCTCAAGCCTCAATCAGAGAGTGAGACTGAAGAAAAACAGCTTCTGCTTTGCTCCGCCTTTGGAAAACATTTGATACTTTGTGACATCTGTATTATAGGCACACCTAGATCTGTGTTTGTAAAGCCAGATCTTGTTTATTTGTTAGTTTTAGATAGAATGCCTAATGGTTAAACCTCTTTTCCAGGGGCGTAACTAGAAATAGCAGGGCCCCATAGCAAAATGTTGTATGGGGCCCCCTGCAAACAGCCCCCCCCACAGCTGCCCTAGTGTCAATGCAGCATGACCTGTGCCACATATAGCGTGACCTGTGCCCAATGCAGTGTGACCTGTGCCCCATGCAGCGTGACCTGTGCCCAATGCAGCGTGACCTGTGCACGATGCAGCGTGACCTGTGCACAATTCAGCGTGACCTGTGCCCCATACAGCATGACCTGTGCCCAATGCAGCGTGACCTGTGCCCAATGCAGTGTGACCTGTGCCCAATGCAGCATGACCTGTGCCCCATACAGTGTGACCTGTGCCCCATACAACGTGACCTGTGCCCCATACAGCGTGAACTGTGCCCAATGCAGCGTGACCTGTGCCCAATGCAGCGTGACCTGTGCCCAATGCAGCGTGACCTTTGCCCCGTACAGCGTGACCTGTGCCCCATACAGCGTGACCTGTGCCCAATGCAACATGACCTGTGCCCAATGCAACATGACCTGTGCCCAATTCAGCATGACCTGTGCCCAATGCAGCGTGACCTGTGCCCCATACAGCATGACCTGTGCCCAATGCAGCGTGACCTGTGCCCCATACAGCATGACCTGTGCCCCATACAACGTGACCTGTGCCCAATGCGGCGTGACCTGTGCCCAATGCAGCGTGACCTGTGCCCCATACAGCGTGACCTGTGCCCCATACAGCGTGACCTGTGCCCAATGCAGCGTGACCTGTGCCCAATACAGCATTGCCTGTGCCCAATACAGCCTGGTCTGCCTGTGCCCAATACAGCCTCACCTGTGCAGAGGAAGAGGCAAGCCACCCGGATCAGCAGAGAGCGGGATTGCCTGCTGTAATAGCTTTCATTTGAATTTCCTGTCTTCCCGGGGCTCATCGTCACATAGCCCCACCTCTTGGCCTGACGCCCTTGATGACGTCACACGTCCCGCATTGGATCGGCGTTCTGTCTATCAAAGGCGCCGGGCCAAGAGGTGGAGCTATGTGACGTGAGCCCCGGGAACACTGGAAGTTCTAATGAAAGCTATTACAGTGGGCAATTCAGCTCTCTGCTGATCCGGGTGGCTTGCCTCTTCCTCTGCACAGGTGAGGCTGTATGGGGCACAGGCAGACCAGGCTGTATTGGGCACAGGCAACGCTGTATTGGGCACAGGTCACGCTGCATTGGGCACAGGTCACAGCTTGCCTCTTCCTCTCCTCTCTCTTCCCCTGGCTGGGAGACTGTGCCAGCGGTGCTCTCATCCTCACTGGGCCCCACTTGGCTGCGGGCCCCATAGCGCCCCCATGGGTCGCTATGGTGGTAGTTACGCCCCTGCTCTTTTCAAGTTTTAATTTTTTAATTTTTCATTTTTTTGCTGTCTGTGTGCCATAGGGGAGATTTTTCTTCACTTCCTGTCTCAGGGATTTTTTTTGCTGTCTGTTTGCCATAGGGGAGATTTTTCTTCACTTCCTGTCCCAGAGATATAGCAGAAAGTTAAAGGATATCTCTTTAAAGTTAGGGGAAATCTGTTTTCACCCTTCAATATTCCTTTAACCGCTTCCCGACTGCCTCACGCAGATATACTGTGGCAGAAGGGCATACAGGCAGAATCACGTACCTGTATGTTGCCCTTTAAGAGGCGGGTTGTGGGCGCGCGCGCGCACCCGATGGGAGCTCCGTGAGTAGGATCATGGGTCCCGCAAACTCGATGTCCGCGGGGATACCCACGATCGTTTCACTGAGAGGAACAACAGGGAAATGCTAATGTAAACAAGCATTTCCCCGTTCTGCCTAGTGACCGTGTCACTGATCTCTGCTCCCTGTAATTGGGAGCGGTGATCAGTGATGTGTCACACACAGCCCCTCCCCCCCACAGTTAGAATCACTCCCTAGGACACACTTAACCCCTACAGCGCCACCTAGTGGTTAACCCCTTCACTGCCAGTCACATTTACACAGTAATCAATGCATTTTTAATTGCACTAATTGCTGTTTAAATGTGAATGGACCCAAAATCGCGCCAAAAGTGTCCGATCTGTCCTCCATAATGTTGCAGTCACGATAAAAATCGATAAAGTAATCACCATTACTAATAAAAAAAAATTATTAATAAAAATGCCATAAAACTATCCCCTATGTTTTAAACGCTATAACTTTTGCGCAAACCAATCAATAAACGCTTATCGTGATTTTTTTTTACCAAACATATGTAGAAGAATACATTCATTCATTTTTGGGGATATTTATTATAGCAAAAAGTAAAAAATAATACTAAATAATACTAAGTAAATGAAGTTAAAAATATTGTATTTTTTCGAAATTGTCGCTATTTTTTGTTTATAGCGCAAAAAATAAAAACTGCAGCAGTGATCGAATACCACTAAAGGAAAGCTCTATTTGTGGGAAAAAAAGGACGTCAATTTTGTTTGTGTCGCACGATCGCGCAATTGTCAGTTAAAGCGATGCAGTCCCGAATCGCAAAAAGTGCTCTGGTCTTTGGCCAGCCAAATGGACCGGGGCTTAAGTGGTTAAAAACTAAAAAAGAAATGTCAGCTTTGTGATGGGCCATGATATTTTCTGTGCTGTTAAGTACAGGAAACAATGGGAATAGCTTTAAGAAAAATAGCAAGTATTGGCTTTTCAAACATCTCAATATTTATTTGTTAAAATAATAAATTCATATAAATAATGATTTTTGTTTAATAAAAAAAAATGTAAAATCACACTTATAACGTACTAATATAGTTTCACTTTAAAGCAACTGAATATTAAATGCTTCTTTAAAAACGAAATTAATGTAATTTGATTTACTTGCTAGAGAATTTTTATATAATTAAATTTATTTAAATAATTGTAACTGGTGCCTTGAGAGTTTTTAAGATGGCTTTGGAAGTGATGTCAAGTAGCCGAGTTACAATTACAGTCTGAATTTCAAGCCGGACGGTATGAATGTTTTAATATATATATGTCAAGAAAAGTGATGGCACTTGCTGAATCATGTAACATGCATTTCATACTATAAAAAAAAAGATTGTTTGCAGATCTTTGTCATGCTACGTACAAAGTTGTGGGAGAAAGAAAAAAATCCAAAAACGTTCTCACAATTTACCCGAATATTATTTGTTTTAGATTCTCTTATATTAAAGTGGACCCAGTATACATCTAGCAGCATGGAAAATGGAGGTGGATCTTCCATGTAGAGCAAGATGAGTAGAAGATGTTTAATAAATAACTATTGGGAAAAAAAAAGTCGACTTAACATCAGATATAATTTTTCATGATAAGTAGCGACAGGACCTTCAAGGTGTATATATTCAGTTATCTCAATGGGGCACCATCTCTACTGTGAGAGCAACTTGAAGATCTTCCCCCTTCACCAAGGAGGTACGAGGGGATGGGATGTTAAATGTACTGCTAGAGAGAGTACAGTCAATATAAATATAAACCATACGTCTAATAACAAAGTAAAAAACACAATACGATACTACATAACCGGTGCCATGTGCCCATATCATCAAACATATATATTATAAATGGCATAAATAGATACAAAAATTTGAAAAAAAGTTTAACACTTCTAGGCATTTATTAACTCTCAGAGATTACAGTCATACCCAGACAGTGCCTTTATGTGAAATTTATATTTTTTTCCTCAAGAAAGATTGCACCATATTTGTTCAGGCATCATCCAGGGCCAACATCTACTTCCTGGACTGAGATGACACGATAAAGTAAATCCCAATTCTTGGCTACGTTTTCAAATGCCTTGCACAAATCTTCCCCTTACTGCAGACTTTTGCCTTCTGACTTTCTACAGTGTGTGTGTGTGTGTGTGTGTGTGTGTGTGGTGGGGGGGGGGGGGGGGGTGATGACACCAGACTGATGAAGGAGACTCCTGAAATTTTCTTCACCACTTTCCTATGTGTCTTTTTTTTTCTATTGCAAGGTTGTACTGAAATAAATGATGCTGTTTTACTTATCTATTTAATCATCTCTTCACATATTCAAATATTTTAGTTTTGGGCTATGCTGAAAGAAGCTTGAGTGTAGGCAGGTACAGTTAGCCACTTTGCCACTAGGAGGCTCTGTACCAGAATAGTGTTTGGTACAGCAGGTAGTGACACTAGGTGTTAGGCCTCTTTCAGGTAGAGCCCTCCCACAAGTGATATCAGGGGTGAGTCAGCTCCCACATATAAGCTAGGTCGAGAAGGGACACAGAGAGTCTTGAGGCATGGAAGCCAAACACCCCACACCTGTGAGCGTGTAATCTACAAATGTGGGCCCTAGACAGGGCAGGGGGCTGGGTGGAGTGGACCTGTATGCAGGAGTTGCTGGCTGTAGACATTCTTTCCCTGAAGGAGGTGGGAACTAGGGCGGATTGCAATTGCCTAGGCTTATGACATCATGCATGGCTCTCTCTCTCACTCTTGTGAGAGTCTGACAGCAAAAGAGGGGGGGGTGAGTCATAAGAGGGCCAATGAGAGCTGCAGAGCTGGAGGTGTGCCTCTGTGTATCTATGTAAATCGAGGAAGTGAACAGGCAGCAGCTTCAGTTGCCCACAGTTAAAATGGATGCAGCCAGACTTAGTGGAGGGAGATTTCTGGAGCATGCTTGGCAAGTACAGAATCACAGTATGTATAAAATAATATGCAAAGTGGTTGGAGGGAAGCTTCAGAATGGCAAAGAAGTTTTTATTACAAATTATATGAGCAGACTACAGTTCCTCTTTAAACAGTCCTTGCACTAAAATGTTTATTAATTTAGAACCCCCCCCCCCCAACCCCATGATACTGTTAAAAATACTGTGGGGAAAAAGTTGGAAAAATATACTTACCCTCCACCAGTACGCCTGTTTGCAAAATTAGAGCATTTCCAGGATTTGGAAGAACGATCATGACATCCCCCTTCACAGTGAGGTAAGGTAGGTGTGTTTCTTAACCTGTTTCCCACATTTTTTTAAGCTATCATCTGGCTTAAGATGGTAGGAAGCTTGATATGGATAATCAGACCTTACATTATAGTGCAAGATCCACTTTAATGTGAAACACCCACATAGCTCCTGGCAGCTCATGCAATCTTTGTCTAGGCTTTAGGCCACATCAGGGAGCTCAGGAGTAGCGGTCATTTTTATTCCTGGCAAGAGTGCACTAAAAAATTAAAACCTGATTTGGTAATGCTGACTTTTGCCTTGTTGGTTCATTCAACGTGTGAATTTTAATATTAATTTAATTGCTTTAAATTAAATTTGAAATACTTTATTATAATATCAACACTTTGTTTTACCTTAACAATCATAGAAGATTAATAGGCTTCAGATGTTAATTTTACTGGCCTATCCACTGGAGAACACTCAAAGTTCTTACTTATTCAGTGAATACTGAAGAAAAAAAAAAAATAACTATGCATAGCAGTTGGGTATTTCCAAGGATAACTTCCAAAATCACCATGGTTATACAAGGCAAGCATCCTAACTTGTTTCTACTGCTAAGTACGAAGCATTTCATCAGGACATACTTTAGCCAAAATGAGATTTATGGGCAAGTGGAAGAGACTATCAGAGCTCACGGAGTGTCTTATGAAAAGAATTTGGAGCGCAAGATAGGTCTACTTGGTTCCTCAACATGTTCTTGAAGATCTGTGGAGTTCCATTGCCAAATCATTTACAATGGAATGGAAAAAAGCCATTTGAGAGATTGTTTGCTGAAGCCTGTACTTTTTTCCCATCCTTGATTAGCAGGAGCCAGCAATGATTTGTGCATTGGGAAAACCTATGTGAGCGTTTCCCAGAACTTTCCAGACGAACATCTTTTGCTTCAAATAAGATGGGCATTTCAGCCCATGTGGTCCAAATATTTTGCATTACAGTTTCTATTCAACAGTGTTCCTTGTCCAGATGATTCCCAGAAAAGACACATATTTTTCAATGAACCTTTAGAATCCAAGGTTAATAGGATACAGATAACCACAAGCATAATCTTATTAACCCATCTGGTACTACAAAGACCTGTGCTGAAGCGTGCTTGCCCTTGACTCGAACAAGCTCATCTCTCTGAAGGAGTTACAGCAGTATGGCAAGCTGACCATTTATCACTCCGTAGAAGGATGCCCTGCTTCCTCTCCTGTACTCATGCCAGGATTTGTCGATTAATCAGTTAGCCATTTCTCATTTCAGAAGGTTTTTTTTTTTTATCAATTGTATGGCATTCCTTTACAAATTTGTCTTAGGGTGTAATGCAAAACTCCAAGCAAATAAAATCCTGCAGCCCGTTGTTGTTCAAAAATCAAATCATTTTTTTTTGTGGACTTTGCATAAAAAATGCAAGGTGTAGTTAATGTCTAGCCTCTCCCTTCCCCAAACAAAATTAAAAATTATAAACATCAAAAAATTAAACTTCAGGAGAAAAAAAAAGTAATTACCTTACACCCAAAAAATTTAAATAATTACCTTACACCCAACTACAGATATTTTTATTTACTTTTAAATCTTTACCCTTCGAGCACCCTGCTGCATTGGAATAATGGGGTTAATTTACCAAAGGCAAGCAGACTGTGCTCTCTGCAAGCACAGTTGCTCCAGAGCTTAGTAAATGAGGAAAAGCTCTGACTTCCATCATCCGATCATGTGTAAGCAAAAAATATTTTTCCTTGCAGGTGATTGGGTATTATTTGCAAAATTAAGCTTCATCTCATTTACTAAGCTATGGAGCAATTGGCAATTGCACTTGCAAAGGGTACGGTCTATTTGCCTTTCGTAAATCAACCCCTAAGTTTCCTTGCTGAAGGATCTTCTTGCAAGATCTGGTATCCTTTTCTTTCCCAGGCTCATGATGGGCACATCAGAAATGGGGATGCAAGGTACATTTTTTTTTCCTTTTTTCTACTAATGTTTAATTTTTTATAGTTTTTAATTTTGCTTTTTTTATTTGGGGAAATGCTACAGGAAATAGGCATTTTGAAGCAAGGTATGATTTAAAGCTTATTTCCTGGCAAATACCATGCAAATCCCCCGCCCTCCCATACCCTATTCCCACTGCTGAATTTTCAGTTTGAGTTTTGATAGCTTCCTGCAATTAAATGGTAAGTGAGATCCTCTCAAATATAAAAAATAAATAAACTAACTTTATTAAAAGTGTGCGTGCACCAAAACCAGAGGAGACTCCTCACTTTCATATTTATATCTGCCAGAATCACCATAGCCAGAAATTGGAGGTCAGCTGCCATCCCATTTGACCAACTTAAGGGCCCTTTCACATGGACGTGTCCGCGTACGGGCTCCGCTTTGCTCAGTGGGGGATCACTCCGTCGATCTCCGCTGAGCAGGCAGATGACAGGTCTGTCTCTGCACACTGTGCAGGGACTGACCTGTCAGAGCGCCGCTCTCCTCTATGGGAGGTCAGATGAAGACGGATGAAAAAATAGGGTTTTCCTCTGTCACACTTCAGCGGATCCGAGGGGGTTGGATGTTAGCGGACATGTCACCGCTGACATCCGTCGCTCCATAGAGCTGTGGAGTGTCCATTCAGGTCTGCCTAAAAAACTGACAGGCGGTACCCCCGTGTGAAAGGGGCCTACACGTAAGCTTTCCTGGCTCATGGTCAATGAAAGGCTCTCGGCAGTCTTGAATGACAAAATAAAGGTTTTCGAAAAAGTATGGGGTCCGTGGATCAGCTATTTGACTGGAGACCCCCGAGCTGCTCTGGTCTGATGGACCTTTGGGCAGCGTGGACCAGAACTTGGGGTCTTCCCCCTCCCCCCTCTCTTTTTTCTCCTTTCTTCTCCCCGCTTTTCTTCCTCTTTGCTGAATTATGTGCTCGACAGGTATTAACCATGCACTACTAGTGGCAGAGGACGGGGGGGTCTCCCCCCGTGTGGTGGGGAACAGCCTTCCTTTTATAGTTCTGGAGCAACTCTTGGGCCCCACGGCTCCATGTTAACTATTATGTGACTACTATGGTGTTGCGAGTTGAGAGCGCTTGAAGTCTCTTTGTTGGATATTGTTGGGTGCACTCTCACAAGCTTGGAACTACATACCTCAGAGATGCCTGAGAGTGGCGATTTCGAGAGCTACTTCTCCATTTGATGTGGGGCCAGGGGCCTTATGCCTTCTGCTTCCCTTCTTATGAATAATAATGTACACATTGTCTTTTCATTGGCAAAGGAGCACTCTGGATTGTGCAAATGATATATATTATTTGAATATCTTTGTTATTGTTTTTATACCCAATGTGAAAACGTTAAAAAAAAAACATTGAAACAGAAAAGTTGTGTGAACCATGCTGGAGCATCTTGCACAATTTGGTATTTTCTTCTTTGCCAGGATCCCGTGAAAAAGCCAAGTAAATTGCTGCGGCCTGTATGAGCGCACCAGAAATGGGGATGTAAGGTACATTTTTATTTTTATTTCTTTTTTTTTCACCTGTTTCATTTTTTTAATGTTTTTCATTTTGTTTTGTTTTTTTGTTTGAGGAAGATGCTATAGGAAATAGGCTTTTTCTTTGTCAAATTTGTTTATTGAAGTTTTATAAGTCAGGGAACAGGTTCAAAAGCAATACAGGAATATACAATAGTAAGGCACAGTATAACATTATAATATGACAAAAGATAAAGTCGTCTCTTACTTTAAACCAAAAATTGTCAACTCAGAGAGACATTTCCTATAGTGTTAAGTAAGCAAAAATGTCTAAACATAGGCTATGATAGAATAATGGAATCTCAATAAAATTATAATTTGAGAATATCTAAAGTTTTAAATAAAAGAAGCGTTAAGGAATTGTCGCTCTCATATTTCAAGTAAGAGGAAGTTCCAATGGTTAATAACGTCATAGGAACATGAAATATAATTAAAAGTGACGCTATATGAACCTGATGAAGAGAAAGGAGTATAAGAAAGGAAAAAAAAAGGTAGGATAGCGAAAGGGTTAGAAAAGAAAGGAAAGAGGAGAGAGGAAAGGAAATGAAAGGGAAGGGATCTCCGAGGTAAGGCGTGTTTTCAACCATGTATTAAATATGAGAAAATGAAAATGCATGAGAAATTTACCCAGGCATCAATAAGGTTGCGGAAATAGGCTTTTTCAATCAAGGTATGATTTAAAGTTTATTTCCTGGAAAATACCATATCAAGTCCCCACCCTCCCGTACCCTCTCCCCACTTCTAAAGTTTCAGTGTGAATTCTGATATCTTTGTGCAACTGAAAAATTTCTAGGTAATTGACATCCTCTCAATTATAAAAAAAAATAAATAACCTGACTTTATTAAAAGTGTTTGTTTTTAATCCTGCCAGTTTTTGTGTCCACTGGGTAGATTCCTCCTCTCTATACCTCCTGGTGGTCATTGTCACCAGGACTGAAAGTAAAGGAAAAGCCAAAATCTTAAAATGTCACCGGAACAGTAATAAAGAGGAAATCTGTAAAACTGTATGTAGCCATGCCCCCTTGGGGATTGCTGAAAGTTGTGGTTCACCCGTCACCCTGCCCAGCCCAACATCAATCTTACAGTCACTCAGTAACACAGACCAGTCCATAGCTTGTTTTGTTTTATCGAGGGGATTAAACTTGGATGGGTGTTAGGGGATTATGGGATGCCCAGAATTTCATATTAATCAATTGTGAATTGTAGATCAATTAATTGTGGATTGTAGATCCATCAATCGGGACTATTATGTACACTTCCTGTACACACACCTCAATCTTCTCTCCAGCACTTCACTTGCTGCACATTGTTCCTCCTCCAGCACTTCACTTGATGCAGACAGTTCCTCCACCAGCACTTCCCTTGCTGCAGACTATTACTCCTCCGGACCAGTTAGCACCGCATGGGTAGGCCTGATGCTACTGCTGCCAGGCCTCACTGAACTGCCTTTTGTGGGCAGGGGCCGTAGGCCCCTGTGGTGTAGAACAGTTTGGGTGCTAGTTGTGCTCTCCTCAGCTTCCACTCCCAGATAGCTTTCTTCAGGTTCTGCCATCCAGCCTGGCTGCAAAGACCCCTTTACACTGCCCTTCTCCACAGTCCTCTCTCCACTGGTTCTGCACCCATCTCTCAAACTGCAATTTCCCAGTTCTCTCAGGCATGCCTCCCCAGTCCTCCCAACAGTCCTCCCTCACCAGCCCCCCTGGGTGCGATCTGTAGTCCTCCTGGAGACTCTTATGCCCTGTACACACTAGGATTTTCCGCCATCAAAATCCTGGATTTATTTCCGACGGATGTTGGCTCAAACTTGTCTTGCATACACACGGTCACCCCAGCCCAGGGTCACCCCCCCCAGTCTGGGGAACCCCCCCGTGGGCTCGACAGTCTCCACCCGACAACAACTCCCCAGCTGGGCAGACCACAGGTATTTAAGGAGGCCTGCCCCCTGCCAATCCAAGTTGGGGATTGGTCAAGGCTCCCCTCAGGCAGCTCCACCTCTCCTCTCTACTCTCCTTCCAGGACCTTCTAGAACAGGGATATGCAATTAGTGGATCTCCAGTTGTTGCAGAACTACAGACATAAAAAGACTCTGATAGCCCCAAGCATGACAGCCAGGGGCAGAGACATGATGGGACTTGCAGTTTTGCAACAGCTGGACGCCCGCTAATTGCATATCCCTGTTCTAGAAGGAAGGAGGTGATGGTGACGCCACCTGTCAGTCCCCCAACTTTCTCCCTGAGCCACTCCCAGCCCAGAATGAAAACAAACAGGCCTAGCCACCAGCTAGGCCTACTCAAATTTTTCTACCCTGTCACAAATTCTCACTTCTAGCACTCGCTAACTAGAGGTACAAAGAGGAGACAGGAGGGGTGGAGCCAAGCTAGACATTTACAGCAAAATTTCATACTGTATGGTGGAAATCTTCCAACAGGGACACTTAAAGGGGTTGTAAAGGTAATTTTTTTTTTTTTTTTAAATAACAAACATATCATACTTACCTTCACTGTGCAGCTCGTTCTGCACAGAGTGGCCCCGAACCTGGTCTTCTGGGGTCCCTCGGCGGCTGTTTCAGCTCCTCCCCGCAAGCATTTACCACCTTAATGCGAGCTCCCTCGCATGGTGGTGAGTGCTTGCGGGCGCGCTCCCGTGATACAGTGATACAGCCGGCGGCTATAGCCGCTCGCTGTATCACTCGGCCCCGCCCCCCGGCGCGCCGCGTCATCGGATGTGATTGACGGCAGCGCGAGCCAATGGCTGCGCTGCTTTCAATCCATCCACTGCAGCCAATCAGCGACCAGGCTGAGCTGCAATGAGGACGAGCAGCGAAGATTCGAGGCGTCAGGTAAGTAAAACGGGGGGGCTGGGGGCGGCGGTACTGTCAAAAGTTTTTTCACCTTAATGCATAGAATGCATTAAGGTGAAAATTTTTTTATCTTTACAACCCCTTTAATAGTAAAGAAAACTGTCTAAGTGTGATTTAATTTATTTTGCTGAGGTTTCTTTTCACTTCCTGATATACCAAATGTGCGGCTCTAAAAATAAATAAAGTAAATTAAAAAATGAATATAAAACTAATAACTCATACCTATATCCTATCATGTGAAAAAAACATAAGTTTTATATTTATTCATTTTATATTCATATTTTTTCATATTTTTTCATTCATATTTATATTCTTTTTTTTAATTTACTTTATTTATTTTTAGCCTCATACATTTGGTATATCAGTTTGTATTGTCACATTTGGGAAGTGTGGGTAATGTTGGCAGCTGTTTATTTTTATTTACTTGTATTTTTATTTTTATATGTATTTATATTTATTTCTATTTTTTTTTATTTTTACATTTAGTCTTCATTTATGTTTAGTTTTTTATTTAGGTTAGTAGTGTGGCAGCTCACAAGGTTATACCTACTTCTTTTCACTTCCTACTGTATTTGTGTGGTAGGAAGTGAAGATAATGCTTTCCAATCAGACACAAACTGTAAAAAAAAAAAAAACACGGGTTTTAACCATTCTTTTCTCTATCCAAAACTAAAAAAGGTTTGAATGTAAATATTATATTAATAAAAGTAAAATAATAATAATAAAAGTAAAATGTGTAAAGAAAAAGAAATCATGAATTCATACCAATGTCAGTACTTAGCTGACATTGATTGACGACTATGTATTATTTCTTTTTTAATTAACTAGGTACCATTCATATCCATGTGTGTTTGAAATATATACAAATGTTAATTTTCCTATAAATGTGTGAAAGATTTCTATGTATACCATTTCTATTTTGTAAAAAGGAAAGTTCCTTATTATCTAAATATTATCTTTAATGCCTAATTTTCTGTATATGTTACACAGCTAGAAAACATACATAGAAATGATCTTTATAGTGACATTCCAGCAAAAAAATTCCCTCAAATGCCAATGAATGAAGCCTGAAAACTTCCTCATACTTCCAGTAAGTGGCATCCTTCCTCCAAAATTCAGTGTTGTCTATTAACAAGCTTCAGTGCTAATGGAATTCTGCACTTAACACTTCAAAAATGACTGTTAGTTAAACAAATTGGAAATAAAAGGAAAATACATTTTATGTTACCAGATATACTGAATTTAAAAAAGGCTTTAATTGGAAATTTATTGTAAGTTAGACAGACTGCAATAAAAGGATAGCACTGTTAATATACTGTATATTATATAAGAATATTATCTAGACATTATTTTTAGACATTTAGTGCAATTCGTTTCGTTCCGAATTCGTTTTTCGACTAAATTTGACAAACTCGTTAATTCGGAAATATTTGAATTAATGAAAACCCGTTTAATCAATTTTTCCGAAATTTGAAAATCCGAAAATTCGAAAATCGAAAATTTGAAAATTCGGAAATTCGAAGATTCGAAAAACCATAAATTCTAAAATCCGAAAATAAGAATGCAAATCCGAAAATTTGAAATTATTATTATTACTAACTATTAAATTATAGGTATTGGAATTTCCTTTCAAATTTAGCTGTTAATGAACGTAATGAATACAAATTTATCCGAAGTTACGAAATAACGACAGGCGCATCTAAACAAATGGAATGTAACAAATTAATAATAATAAATAATAATAATAATAATAAAAACTTTTTATTATAATTATTTACTACTATTAATTTGTTACGTTCCATTCGTTTAGATGCGGCATTCGTTATTTCGTATAATTCGTAACTTCAGATAAATTTGTATTTATTACGTTCACTAACAGCCAAATTTGAAAGGAAATTCCAATACCTATAATTTAATAGTTAGTTATTATTAGTTTGTTAGTTTTTATTTCGGATTTTTGAATTTTCGTTCTTATTTTAGGATCTTCGTTCTTTGTAATTTTCGGATTTTCTTTCTTATTTTCGGATTTTCAAATTTTCTCATTTCCGAATATTCAAATTTTCCAATTTCGAATTTCCAAATTTTTTAATTTTCGAATTTCCGAATTTCTGAACTTCTGAATTTATGATTTTTAGAATTTATAATTTCGATCATAACAAATGACGAAAAAAACAAAAACGAATGAAACGAAAACAAACACATTTTTTGGCAGTGCACATGTCTAATTATCTTTTCTCCTAAATTAAATTTGTACAAACTATTGCATACAAATATTTTATGTCTACTGCTAGTGGCCAGCAGGTGTCAGACTGATCTCTATGGTCTCTGCAAGCGCTTTGTTACTTTTGGGTGCTAAAAATAGACATGGGTGGATTTAGAGGAGAATCCCATAATTATATTGCAGATTCTGCCTAAATCCTGCAGTCAGTGCTGGATTTTTCTTATTAGAAAGCCAAGCTTGCTTTGCACATTGCGTGTCATGAATGTGCCCAATTACCCCCATACCTTTCCCACAAAAACATGTCCACATGCCTAGTGATCCAGAGGTGTTCTGTAGGGATCCACCACGTTGCTGCAGCCTACTGGTTCCTGCACTATCATTCTTATCTGTGATGTCATCAGGAAACTGGGATCTTACAGTCAGCCCCCCCCCATGATGCCATGTGCTGCACTGACTCATTAGGGGGCCTGCTGTAAGTACCAGGAAGAGACAACAGATGTGCCATGGTGCATGCACAGTAGCATACCACATAGTCTCCTGGAATGTGTGGAATGGGTATTCCAGAGGCTGCTGGCAAGTGACCTATCAAAGATAATAATAAAAAAATATATATTTATAAAGAAAATTGCAATTTTTAGAGTAGTGGGGGACTAGGGATGAGATAGCGGAAGGTGACTAGGGAGGGTGACGGTCTGCTTTAAGGTCCATTTTAGGGATCAGCTTGGCCACCAAGAGTGAGTAGAGCAAGTCTGGTGTACACCCCAAGTTGACAATGCTTGGTGCCTGAGTAGCCAATCCTAAACACCACCAGAGTCATGTGGGAGGAAGAGGAGTGGGTCACATGCACAGAAGTACCAGGTATATCTTTTCCCTCCGGGAACTCAAATCAGAGGAGAGGAAAGAGGAGATGTGCAGCTTAAAAGTGATGCTAAGGGGTGAACCTGTTGTTTTTCATGGGCAAGCTCTAGTGTAGGAAGACTGGAACAGTTTAGGGTTCACGACTGGGGACCATGAAGTAGGTTAGCACAGAAAAGAGGCTTTACTCACTGACAAGGTGCAGCCTCCTGCAAAGTAGTCCAGCATCCACTCCAATGGACACCAGGGGCAAGCAGCCCCCTCCTACTCACAACTCACAGATCCATCCCCACAGGGGGGAAAAGACAATCTCCCCAGGACACCAGACTATTTAACAGCAACCTAATCACCATCTGGGCACACCTCCACAAGGATTGGCTTAGCGCTGCTCAATATTTAGTTATTTTGTTTTAGTTTCTTTTGAACATGTAAAAAAAACATACAAAATAAAGGAAGCAATCATTCAGTAGAAGACAATCACAAAACAACTAGCTACAAGAGAAGACAAAAAGAACAAGAAAAAGTAAATTTAGTTTACATATCTGAAAAGGAGTGGGAAGAAGTACAAACTTATTAAATCCCACCCCTTCTCCATAATTTATAAAAAACGATCACTATGCAATGTCCCATCGCTATAAAGTCATACAATAATTAATAATTCAAATATAATATACTAATTACCAACGGCCTCTTGTAGGTCCGTCTCTTGACCCAGTGGGCTTTCGCCCCCCTGTGATGCTGGGGTTGGGTGAGTTTCTGCCGCGCTGTCTGGATCCTTAAATCAACAGCCCTAGGAGACTTGCTTTGCAGCCATCATTGGTAAATATTACCTTTAAATATCTATAATGTATTCTCTTGGAATCAGCACATATCGGTGGGATTTTCAATGTACTTACTTATATATTGTATCTTTTAGAAATTTGTACTTTTTCCCCCTGAAGAAGACATTTACTGCTTATAGTTGAAACGAGTTGGGGTCGTTCTGTATGATCTTCCATATATATCATGCAATATTACAATGGTTACTGCACAGTTGTTTTGATATGCATATCATGTATGTTCTTACCAACCCTTATCACAGAGCTCATGTTTTAACGGACAGTTGTGTTTTTTGTAATTTTATTGATCTTTGTAATAAATACATGTTATAATCATTTTTGACTCAATACAAAACCCCTTAGGGAATTTACTCTACTTTCTATACTAATTACCAATATTTAGGCTGGTCATTTGAATTCTCTCTCCCTAAGTTCCAGAAACTTTTTCTGGAGGCAGGGGGGAGCAATCAAACTCTCTTCCTGTGAAGCCCTGAAGACCAGACCCAACAATCTCTGCTCCTCTGATTACAGCAGAACCAGAAAACAAAATTTACCAAGCGGCCTAACTAGGAGGGCACTACATCTGCAACATTCTTTACAGTACAGTACAATATTTATTCATTTATTTTTTTATTTATTTATCACACTTTTTTTGTGAGCTGTAGAATTTTTTAGTAAGGGTGTTCCCTTATTTCAAAAGTTCTTCCATGGTAAACAGGTTGACAAAGAGAGTCTTAAAAACTGGGAATGTGCCTGGCAATTCAATCCAACAATCAAATTTTATATTTCATTTTTGTCAAAACAGCAAAGATGTACAAATGTGGTTTTGATTGGCCACAGGGAAATGGAATCAAATTTACCCTGATCCAAGTTGGCATAGAAATCGAGTCACTTTCGACAAGATTGCCCTAGATTGTTTCCATTTTCATTACATCTTAAATTGATCACAGTTAAAATGACCTGTATTAAAGGGGCATTTTTTTTTTATACAAGCCTGGTTTTGACTTCAGAATCAAGCAAGCTCTGGTGGTCAATCACACTCGTGGATGGAGGATTGCTTAGTTTTGACTATTAAGTTATTTAACCACTTACAGCCCGGAAGATTTTCCCCCTTAATGACCAGGCCATTTTTTGCGATACAGCACTGCATCGCTTTAACTGACAGTTGCGCGGTCATGCAACGTTGTACCCAAACAAAATTTGCGTCTTTTTTTTCCCACAAATAGAGCTTTCTTTTGGTGGTATTTGATCACCTTTTTGCTATAATAAATATCCCAAAAAAATAAATAAAAAAAAAAAAACAAATTTCTTTACCAGTTTAGGTCAATATGTATTCTTCTACATACATTTGGTAAAAAAAAAAAAAAAAAATTGCAGTAAGCATATATTGATTGGTTTGCGCAAAAGTTATCACTTCTACAAAATAGGGGATAGATTTATGGCATTTTTATTATTATTTTTTTTTTTTACTAGTAATGGCGGCAATCTGTGATTTTTAGTGGGACTCCGACATTGCTGTGGACAGATCGGACACTTTTGACACTTTTGTGGGACCATTGACATTTATACAGCGATCAGTGCTATAAAAATGCACTGATTACTGTATAAATGTCACTGGCAGGGAAGGGTTTAACACTAGGGGGCGATCAAGGGGTTAAATGTGTTCCCTGGGAGCTGTTTCTAATTGTGGGGGGATGGGACTGACTGGAGGAGGAGAGAGATCACTGTTCTTGATCACTAGGATTAGCAGATCTCTCTCCTCCCCTTTTAGAATGGGGATCTGTCTGTTTACATTGACAGATCCTCATTCTGGCTCTTTCCCATGATCGCCGGTGGCCGGCATACAATAGGGCCGCCAGCCACTCGCATTAGGTCCGCCCGCTGTGCCGCGGGCGCCTGTGCCTGCTTTGGCTCTTAAAGTGGTTGTAAACCCCTTCCAACCACTTTTTACTACAGGCAAACATATAATTAGGCTTACCTGTAGCTACACTGGATATCTCCTAAACCTGCACGGTTTAGGAGATAGCCCCTGTATTTGCATGTGCCAATGTCATCAGCACATGGGCACTTAAGCAAACTGAAGCAATGGCATGTACGTGCAGTTGCTTTAGTTAGGCTGTGCCGCTACCGCGGGAGTAAGTCATCGTGGCTCCAGCGCTGTGATTGGCCGGAGCCGCGATGACGTCGGAAGTAACCCCCGGGAGTGATGTCGACTGCCGAAGCGGTGAACGAGGTCTACTGCGGGGGCTTCGATCTCAGGTAAGTAATTCATATGTAATTTATGCTATGCATACTAGCTCATCATGCCTTTGTCTTGCAGGTTTTTTTTTGAGGGGGGGATTTTTTTTTAGGGTTCACAACCACTTTAAAGGAGCCAGCGTACAGCTACGGAAATTTGCGGGAACGAGCCAACCTGCCGTATAATGACGGCGGCTGGTCGGGAATCAGATAGTAAATGTGGTTCTTGATGCATCAAAATTGGTTGAAATTGACTGAAAATTGCTACATGTATTAGCTAAAATTTTAAATTTGTTTTATTCTCAGTAGTTTGAGATTTTTTTTTAATTATTAGCATAAAATGTCCAAGCCCTTTTAAAGAAATCTGAGGTTTTTAAGAAATTTTTATTTTATTTGACATGTCTCTTCAATTAATGCTTTTTTTTTTTTTTGCAATTAATGTTTTTTTTTTTGTTTTTTTTTCAAGCTGTCTCATTCTTGGAAGAAATCCTTATGCCTATACCATTGAAAGGGCATGAAAAGAGTGCTGCTGAGTATGTCTAACCTGAGCTGACCCCCTCTGTCAACCCTCATAAGTGTCTTTAGAAGCAGGCCCGGCAGAGACTAAACTCTAAACATAATGCTATGTGTCTGTAGGTGGCTATTCTTTGTCTAACCTTCTCTGTTATTGCAAAGATGTCAGCAGAAAGCCTGGTGGGTAGAACTGATTTAATTTATTAGTTATGGACACTACTGCTTGCACCACTCCCAAGAGGGCTTGATTAGGATTTCCCAGAGGAAAAGAACTGTTTGGAGACAGCAGAGTGACAGGGGTTTATATAGAGCAGCACCGCGTGTCTAAGCACTACTGTCAACCAAGGAGACGGATGAAGTGAACTAGCGGGGCCCATTACTTCATTCACACCTCAACAGGCAGACAATAAAATATTTACATGCAAGAGTGATTTAGTGTGTAAAAATTATTTCTCCCCCTGAATTTACATGTCAGAATGTGAAAAATTCCAAAATGACTGTCCAAGTGTTCGCGCACTGCCTGGACAGTGACGGGATCAGCGGCTGTTATAGCAAAACATCTTTCAAAAATTCCTAAAGTATCGTCCAAACTTTTGTAATGCATTTGCTGTCATCTTAAGGTGGAACTATAGCACCCTATACATGTTTAGACTGAAAATGTAAATCTTGTTACTTGTATACTTGATGTTTTCACTCGCAAAAACATTGCAGATGTCTGAAGCCTAACATCAGGATTCTTGTATTAGGCCTGCACCCCAGTCTTTTATTCTTTGCCATTTAGAACAGTGGTCTCCAAACTGCAGCCCTGGGGCCGGATGTGGCCCTTTGCTTGCCTTTATCCGGCCCTTGAAGTATTATTCCTACCACTGACACCAACAGTGGGGTACTATTCCTTCCACTCAAACCAACGATGGGGCATAATTTCTGCCACTGACAAAAACAATGGGACGCTATTCCTTCCACTGACAACAAAAATGGGGCACTATTTGTAAGAGTCCACGGCTTACTACGCATGTACCAATGGCGAGTTGCCCCAAGTGGAAATCCGTGCCAACTGAGCATGCGCCAAAGAGGCCTCAGGGCGTCAACCCGCACCTGCGCAGAAGACTTGATGGAAAAGGGCAGGAAAATGCCCAGAACACGCACAGGAAGTGACCTCAACCTGATGGAAAAAGGCGGGAAAATACCCAGGAAGCGCACAGGAGTGACATCAACCTGATGGAAAAAGGCGGGAAAATACCCAGGAGGTGCACAGGAGTGACATCAACCTGATGGAAAAAGGCGGGAAAATGCCCAGGAGGCGCACAGGAAGTGACCTCAAACTTCAAACCCAGCCCTGGCACTGCCAAATTTCTGGATTATCTTCAGTCCCCCCTTGTTCCTGTATTGTGTGTGATCTGTCTCAACCTGTTGTGACCTGGAAACCTGTTTGACTACTCTTGATTGCTGCTTGCCATTGACCTCGGATTTGTACCTTAACCACTCTACTTCTTTGCCACTTTTGTACTCAGCTGCTAGATTGGAACCGACCCCGGCTTGGATCACGACCATTCTTCTTCTGTTTAACCCTTTTATGCTTCATTTCCCAACTGGACTTGACCTCAGCTCAGATCCCGGACTAAGGCTTGCACCCCTGGCACCCCTGCCACTCAGTGTCCCCACCAAGTCTCTGTCTCCATCTCCAGAGGCTTTAAGGACCGGAGGTGCAAGGGAGGTCCTCCCCACTACTTCAGTCCCACATCAGGTACGTGGCCCTCGTGACACTATTCCTCCCACTGACACCAACTATTTCTCCACTTAATACCAAAGATCGGGCATTGTTTACTCCCACTGGGCACAGTTCAGCCCCCTAAAGTCTGAAGGACAGTAAGCTAGCCCTTTCTTTATAAAGTTTGGAGACCTCTGATTTAGAAGCTCTTATAGTGGGAATGATTGCATTTAGAATTACACTAGATATCTGTGTGTGAGTCAAAACGTGAATACTTAAAAGTACGGATTTTTTTTATTTTAGAATAATATGTAGCAAGGGTCCCCAGAGGCCTAATGGTGACCTCCACAGCCAGGGACAGCCGACATCCTTCTGTATAGAGTCGCTTACGAGCAATGTGGGTGTAATGGAAGGTAGATTGATGGGCACCAGACACTTCTTGGATGCAAAGAGATTTATTGTCTCTTAAACAGAACTATGGGAGACAGGGTTAGGGCCAGGACACCCTTTAGTAAATGCAATATTAATTCTTCTCCTATTGTAGAACTTCACTCAGCTGAGCTCCCAGTCTTTCACTAGACTAACAGATCTCCTGAGCTCTTCCAATCTTCTCACTCAGTATCTTCCTCAAGCGTCACTCCTGCGTCCCTGCTGGGTCCCTAGCTTGGCACTCACAGATACTCCTCAATCTTCACCCCACTGACCTGCTTGGTCAATGGCTTGGCACACAATAATGCTCTGCAAGCGTCACCTCCACTGGCTGGGTCCCTGGCTTGGCACCTGCTGAAGTTTTCCCAATTCTTCACCATCCCCGGCTGGTGAGAATACTGCTCTGGTATTGGTACTACTCACGGTGGTCCCTGGTAGCAAGGTAGATGGTCCCACAATGGCGACAGCTTCCCTTTCTACTTCCTACCACCACTGGTTCTCCGGCTGGTAGAACTGTTACTTCTGTTTGGACTGTAAGTTGCAGTCCAAGCCCTACTACGCTGCTCTCTTGTTTCTGGATAGGCCATCAGACAGCCTAGCAGCCAGATGTCCTCGGTATAGGCCTAAGGAATATGGCCTAGCAGCCCAGGGCAATACAACACACGTCCACCCAGACAGCTGTCCAGGTGGCACAGAACACCGATCACCTGACCCCACCCAAATAAATAGACTCCTCCAGCAGGCCAAGGGACCCAAGAAAATCCCTAACTATTGGCTCAGACACCCCATTTATTCTTAATCTGTCCTTTCAATGCCCTTGTCTTATCTAATATCACAAAGTACCTGGCCACCCAGTGACAGAAGGGAGAAGAGAGAAGTGCAGCAATTTCATTAGGGTGAAATCAAATGACCTCCTAACAATTGGCCAAGGCAACTATCCATTGCCAGATAAATTTAATAGCAATGCTGCCTAAGCACCAGGGTGCTACACATACTTACCTAGTTGGCTCTAAGGCTGAGAACCGAATGATCAAACACCACCAATCGCTCGATTCTCAGAGCTCCCTAAGCAAAGAGCTGGTGACTGTAATTTACCGGCTTTCTGCTCTGTTCCCCCCTATGCTCACTGGAGCACTGGGCTGTGATGGGTGCAGGAGCAGTGACTCGCTGAGAGGCTGAGCTGGGTGCTAGTCCAGGCATGCGGGCAGATGCCGATCATATGGTCATAATCTTTCCTGAGCCTGGACCAGCGGGCCCTGAGCTACATCTTCAATCTTGTCTCAAAATATCACCCATACTGTCCTCTCCGCTTGTCTCAAGAACTCCTGCTCTCAAGCTTCCTTGTCTCCTCCTCCCATGCTTTTCTCCAGGACTTCTCCATAGCCTCTCCCATCCTCTGGAGCTCTCAACTTCAATCTGTCTGCTATCTCCTACTCTTGCTATTTTTATGTGATCCCTGAAAACTCATCTCTTCAGGAAATCCTATAATGCCTCCAACTAATCTTTTATCACTTCCATCAGCTCATCCCCCACAGTTACAACCTTCTGCACCACCTGCCCCTCCCTATTAGATTGTAAGCTCTTTTGAGCAGGGCCCTCTTAACCCTCTTGTATTTTATTGTATTGTAACTGTACTGTCTCCCTTTTATATTGTAAAGAGCTGCGTACCCTGTTGGCGCTATACAAATCCTGTAAAATAATAATAATAACTGGTATTTTAAAAATGAGGTCAGCAATGGCATCCCCTAAACGTTTACTCTAAACTGTTATGCCAATGTTTCAGGAATCCACTATATTTTTAGGAATTATTCAGATCTTGCTGGTTGTCATGGGAATCTATCTACAGATGTATGTAGTTGTAGAGACTCTTTTACATTGCTCATGCAGGGCAAAGTGAATGTGTCCCCTCAACATCTTATACTTCCCTTGCCTGTGCTCCCTTGCCACTCCTTCCTTTTCTCTTTCTACCTCTGACTCTGTGTGGGACTGCAACCTCTTGCCACACCTTGCAACTTTCCTCTGATACACCTATTCTGTATGAAAAGGTTTCATCATCAGCATCTTTACATACAGGTGCCCAAAGCAGCATTCATCTACTAGGATCACGATGTTATGAAGAACATTCTCGTGTTTTACAGGCTCTAGCTTTGCTTGGAAAATTGTACCAATTCTAATAGAAGCTTATAAGAGGTGACTGAAGTACAGTTGAGCATGGCAAAATAGTGTAACTGATAACTACAGTATATAGGAAAAATCTTTCTCTTTGCTTCCTCCACCTAGAGACATGTCTACTGTGATTAATGGTAAATCTGACTTTGGGTGTATCCAAACAGACTACATTAGGAGCATAATCTATATAAAAGTTCTATGAAAAGGCTCCACAGGGTTGGGTTGAAAATGTAAGGTCTGCAGAGCTGGAGACTCAGACTATGGTGTTCAATGAACAACAGATTACCATTAAAAATAAGATTTCACACTTTGAGATGCCTTATATATTTGAGTAGTGCTAGAATAAAAACCAGCAGTCCTCAGTAGATTAATTTTGTTGTTGGTATACATTTTCATGTTGGTATGCTAAATTTCTACATTCTACAGAGAGTATCTTTATATAAGCACTATATACAGTAAGCCTACTTGTGTCTTTGTCACACAGCCTACTTTGTCACACAGCAAAATAAAACGCAACTCCTTTCCCCTTGTTACAATGGAGAGATAAAAAAGCCCATCAGGTATATTGGAAAAACAATACTGCGTTCAAAGATCTCAAAAGTGAGAATGAAGATTCTATGAGAAGGTATTTGGAACATTTTTTTGGTTTTCTTCTACAGTACAACAGTACGGTTTGGCTTGCTGGGGCTTGATAAGATCTGGAACAGTCCCTCTAGGAAAAAACAACGAAAGGGGCACAATGGAAACCATCTCTTTCCCAGGGTTTCTCTCAGGCCTACTCACTGTGCCTCTGGCCTTCTGGTTGCCTCTTTCCAGTTTCAGCTGACACTGCACCATGAGCCTCTTGATTAGATCCTCTTAGGACCTTCCCTGGTTGTTCCTGTAACTTGGAGGTGATCCTTCAGCTCCTTGGTGAGCCAGAATCATCCAGAGCTCCTTGCAGCTTCTCAGAGCCCTGGAAGTTGTCTAACAGCACTCTCAGGACTGGGTCATTCTCCAGAAGGCAAAGGATCCCGCTGCTCTGGGCTCCACACCCTATACTGTATACACCTTTCAGCCCCCTGCTGGTTATTGGCTGGGGCCGTATACCATGTCAGCCCAGTCTCTACCCTCTTAACCCACTATGTTCCAGAGATTTCTAGAAAAATAGGGGGAGACAGGCAAGCAGAGTCCAGAGCAGACTAAAATAATCAAATCAGCTCCATTGGCAGCAGAGCCCAAATAGAACTAAATTTACCTACCTATACTAAATCCTAACTAGGAGGGTGCTACACTAGGCAAATGTAAAACATTTTGTTGCCCCATGGTTATTTTCTAAGAATACATAAACTGCTCATGGGCATTATTTTCCAACCACATTTGAGGTCTGCATAAAAAAGATGGTAATGGGCAATATAAAGTGTTGTCTGGGCCCATAAAAGTCTTAAGATATCCCTGATTCCAGACTGGGAGCGTACCCTGACCACAATATAGCAGAAAATAAAATGTCTGGAAACGAGCAATGACAAAGCAATAAGGACGTTTTCTTACTTTCTTATTTTGTATGACAGCATTCATATTTTGATGGACGGCTACTAGAGAAAAGGAACCCCAATAGAAACAATGGATGACAGACACATTTTAAAATAAGACTTCTAAAATAATCTAAATCAATCATCACTCATCAGAATAACCTTATTTTAGCATTAACAACAGTTTATGAAGTTTGCTATACCGGTCTATTAATTTTGTCAATTTATTATCTCATGAATGTCGTCTGGGTATGTTTAGGACTTAAGATTCTAAAACTGTACCATGCTTTTTATCATAAATAAATGCTCATAATACGTGTTGTCTAAAATGTGTTGTTTTACCAATCTAGGTCCTACCTTGAGTGTTTGATGCATTGGAACATCAAGGAAAGCCTTCTAATTGCAACAAGAGGAACCTGAAGAGACTCATCTTCACACTCCCCATTCAACAAACGCTCTCTTGTGGATTGGTGCATTGTAAATGTACTCTGTTTCTGAGAACTGGTATGAAAATATAGATCTTTTAACTCTTTTCCACCAACAGAGCTTTATAAAACCGTTTTGTTTATTTTTGGGCCATAAATCAATGAAAAATAACAACTAGACTTAGGAGAAGTAATTTCTCAGTGGGAGAGAATCGAAGAGATAAATATTAAGACTGAGATGTTTTTCCAAGGTTGCAGAAGTCAGAGTTGAATTATAGGACAATCTTGGTGAGATAATCTCAAAGATAGTCATGTATCTTCTTTGCAATGCTTAAAAAATGCAATGGACGCTTTATACAATAAGCGGGGGTGGTGGGTTTGTGTTTTGGACTTATGAATGGCTTTGCAGTTGTCCAAAATAAACCAGTGAGATGAGTTATTGGGGTTTTTAAGCTCTACTTTGTAGAGGGAGAAAGCAGGGGAGGAGGAGAGACTTTTGGGTAATATTTACATGGTAGAACCTCAAGCCAAAACAGAGATGTTTGAGCATGGTACACCAGGGCAGTAATACCTAACAGCAGCCCTATATTATTCACATATGCAGAAAATATTTTGGTCTTCCTGTGTTTTCTATTTTGAACACTAAATCCACTATGTATCTATTTTGATCCCGCTAACTCTGAGTTAAAGGACATTTGAAAATCATAACAGAAAAGAACTGCATACTATACATTTTCTCAGGGCTTCCTATTGGCCATTTTGGTAGACTGTAAAGGGAGAAGATATTACTGCACAGGCAACAATGGTTCTTGCTGCCCTGATACACTTTGTATCACGTACCTGGAAAAGGCACTCGAGACGATGAAGGGCAGCCTTTCTTACTGCAGGTAAGGTTGGCGTTTTGTCCTCCACTTTCCTCAATTCGGATGACCTGGTGACTACACTATGGATGCATGCATGGCTGAGTGAAAAGTATACTGATTACTGAATACATGCATTATGGAAGCTCAGGACTGTCTCAACTTGGTGATGTCCAAACGTATGAGTTTCAGTGAACTGTTTGTCTACTAGTGGATGTTTGACCAGCATTGGGACACTTGCAGTGCACACAAGAGATTCTGTGGGTCATTGATGGATGCATGGTGATTCACAAAAAGTGTGTGAGGGAGGTATAGAGGATTTCTATGTCTGGAGTACTCCTCTGGACCACGCCTCTACATTGGCCCATAACAGGATTTGCAAATGTGATCTGTGTTTCAACATCAGGATCTGTGACACACTATCTTTTAGCACATATATGCGTGAATATGTTTTCCAGTATAGCATGTGACATTATATGCAATATAATTATTATATAGGAATATGACATTATAACCCTCCCCTGGACCACACCATTGTTCACTTGCTATCAACTTATATATGTGATCTACATTGTCCACATAAAGGATCTACAACTTCTTGGAAAACAAACGTCATTTCATGTCATCTTACCTTAGTGTGCGAGGGAGGTGGATAACATCTGTATGTCCGTCCCCTTCTATCAGTGGGCCCTCCTCTAGACCACACTACAGTATCTTCATGCATCTATGGTGACTTTTATCTTTTACCTTTGTGGTAAGCTTATGATACTACTACCTATATCCAAATAGACACTGCATGCTCTGTATTCAATCTATCAATACAGGATCCTCACATGGACATTTTTTTATTTCTTATTTATTTTTTTTTAGTCTTTTTGGCATCACATTTATTATATAGAGGTTTGCCATTGCAATGTCAGAACAATACTCTGTGACCAAAGTATATACAATATGCACTAGAGCATCTGTTTCCCAGATAGCAAGAATAACTTACCACAAACGTGTGGCAGTGTTGAATTGTATGTCTTGTTAACTTGCTGCACAATTTTACTGGCAAGTTGTACACTTGCAGAGCACTTGAAGCACAAGTTCTAGTTGCCATTTTTCCAATTTGTAGCAAATTTGCGTTGCAAGTCTCTAGCAAGAGCAAAGTTGCAGTGTTGAGTCTAAAGCAAGAGCTCTGCAAGTCACAGTGACCCCTGTGGTGGGATGACTATTGCATAACATAACTGAACCAGAACTTGCAGCAGACTTGCAGAATGTTTGCAAAGAAAGTTGATCTGCAATGCATGTCATGGTCATGCAGTGCAGACTTGCTGCAATTGTGGAACAAACTTGTGAAGCCTGACAAGTCTAGCAATAGCTTAGTAAGTCACTTTCAAACTTGCAGCTCAATTGCTTGCTATCTGGGTTGTAGTGCAGTGGATTTTTTTTAGAAATAGTTTTTTATATATTTGTGTACAGTAAAGTGGATTTATACAGTGCTTTGGCTATTAAGATTTTTGTATATACAGACTTTCCACGTCTGGTTCATAACTAGTATTTATATTCTTAGGTGGTTCTTTCTTACTGTTCCAGTTCAACCACATGTCACATTTATACTGCTAAAGAGTATTAAGCACTGAAACCATGCAGGACCCAGCTTTAAATAGCCTATTTAAAACATGCACCAATGGACGGAGCACCAGACCAAATGATAAGAGTTCAAATGAATTTATTGGCTTTTACTAAAAAAAAGCTAAAGCATTTCAGGGGCCAGAAAAAACTCCCCCTTCATTAGAGCTACAACAAAATACAATATGATATAAATGTCAATGGGAATGTGATTTAAATAATCTGTTTGTCATTGCTGTGAGCAATGAGCGTGCACACATGCAGATGCACATGTTGAAAGACACACACATGCATTCACAGGTGCTTGAATCTGGCTATGCAATCTTCCTGCCATTTTACTTCTCTCTCCTTTCCTTTATGAAGGATTGGAGTCAAAGAAGAATATCTCACTACTCTGACAATCCCTCTCTGTTCTTCAGCTCTATAAGAAAAATCTTTTTTTTGGCTTTGCCCTGTGCCTCTGACCAAATAGTCTGCATGGCTTTTGCCAGAAACTAGAGATGGCAAAAGAAGGTTACCATGCAGGTGTGTGATTACATAAAATCTCAAGGCATGTTGTTTTTACTTGACTAGGCTTTCATATCCATGCAAGTTAGTCCTGAAGCCCAAGATATTTGGAGGAATGGAAGGAAGTCAAGTACAGCTAAAACCCAAACTTTGTTTTTTAGCTTTGAATAGAATAAAGAAGTGTTGAAATCCGCATTCGTTTTTTTATTGCTTGAGATTGAAATAGGACTGAAATGCCACGGAACAAGTTCACTTTGGTGAAAACTTTCAAAGTAGAATCTGTTTTACAGCAACATTTTATCAACTTGAACTTGTTCCTTGGACTACAATACTTCGGCGTGGTGCTGCAGTCTTATTTCCTTCTCCAGTGTGGGAGACATTATTACATCGCTACTGTTTGTAAAACTATAAGGTGGGAACAGATACAGCTCTGGAGATCTAGTGTCACCCATCCACTGTTCTGGGGTTTTCATTGGTGTTTGTGTCCCTGCTGAGGAAATTCACCCTCTTTTATTTTCTCTGCAGACCATTATCACTCTGCAAGAACATGATGGAAAATCCAACACTTTGCAGATATCATCAGAATAGAAATAGAAGAGAAAATAACCCACGGTGACACTTTTTTCTGGTGACAACTGTCTAACTGGTGAGCTCCCTTCAGTTTGGAGTGATTTTGACTTTAGTCTTTGTCTCTTCTGTCTCAGACACCCAAATTAACCTGTGGGAGTTTTAATCGTTCCCCACTCTATCTGAACTTAAATAAAAGTTTGATATATATAGATACACTTGCATCTAAAAAAAATTGGAATATATCATCAAAATATTATATACTATATAGATTCATTACACACAGAGTGATGTATTTCAAGCATTTCTTTCTTTTAATTGTGATAATTATGTCTTACAGCTAGTGAAAACCCCATATTCAGTATCTCAGAAAATTAGAATATTGTGATAAAAGTTCAATGTTGTAGAATCATGGTGTCACACTCTAATCAGCTAATTAACTCAACCTGTAAAAGTTTCCTGAGCCTTTAACTGGTCTCTCAGTCTGGTTCAGTAGGTTACACAGTCATGGGGAAGACTTCTGACTTAACAGTTGTCCAGAAGACAGTCATTGACACCCTCCACAAGCTAGGTCACAAAAGGTCATTGCTAAAGAAGCTAGCTGTTCACAGAGTGTTGTATCCAAGTATTTTAATGGAAAGTTGAATGGAAGGGAATCCTGTGATAGACAAAGGTGCACAAGCAACAGGGATAACTGCAGCCTTGAGAGGATTGGGAAGCAAAGGCCATTAAAGAATCTGGGGGCGATTTACTAGGAGTGGACTATGGCTGGTGTCAGTGCTTCAAGAGCCACCACACACAGAAGTATCCAGGACATGGGCTACAACTGTTGCATTCCTTGTGTCAAGCCACTTCTGAACCAGTGACAACGTCAGAAACGTCTCACCTGGGCTAAGGAAAAAAAGGACTGGTCTGTTGCTCAGTGGTCCAAAGTCCTCTTTTCATATGAAAGTAAATTTTGCATTTCATTTGGAAATCAAGGTCCCAGAGTCTGGAGGAGGAGTGGAGAGGCACAGAATCCAAGTTGCATGAGCTCCAGCGTGAAGTTTTCACAGTCAGTGATAATTTGAGGAGCCATGTCATCTGCTGGTGTTGGTCCACTGTGTTTTATCAAGACCAAAGTCAGCGTAGCCTTCTACCAGGAAATTCTAGAGCACTTCATACTTCCCTCTGCTGACCAGCTTTATGGCGATGCTGATTTCATTTTCCAGCAGTATTTGGCACCTGCCCACACTGCCAAAAGTACCAATACCTTGTTTAATGATTATGGTATCACTGTGCTTGATTGGCCAGCAAACTTGCCTGACCTAAACTCCATAGAGAAATTGTGGGGTATTGTCAAGAGGAAGATGAAAGACACCAGACCAACAATGTAGATGAGCTGAAGGCCGCTATCATAGCAACCTGGGCTTCCATCACACCTCTGCAGTGCCACAGGCTGATCGCCTCCATGCCACACCACATTGATGCAGTAATTCATGCAAAAGGAGCCCCGACCAAGTATTGAGTGCATACTATACTGTACATGGACATACTTTTCAGTAAGCCAACATTTCTGTATTAAAAATATTTTTTTTTTGTTGGTCTTATGTAATATTCTAATTTTCTGAGATACTGAATTTTGGGTTTTCACTAGCTGTAAGCCATAATCATCAAAATGAAAAGAAAGAAATGCTTGAAATATATCACTCTATGTGTAATGAATCTATATAATATATGAGTTTCACTTGTTGAATTGAATTACTGAAATAAATTAACTTTTTTATGAAATTCACATTTTTGAGATGCACCTGTATATGAATTAAGTTGTTTGAAAGGTGGCTGTGGAGGTAAGTATCTAGCTTCTGAAATGAGAGGTTTGGTTGTCTCCTGCCATCCTGAAATTCCAGAGTATTGCTTGAGGAAATGTAAGATAATTATTATACAGGAAGTCCACTGGACATCAGCCATTAATGCTAATGTTAGACCTCCTTCTGCCCCTTGAACTTTAAAATATAGAAAACTTTGCTGAGTGGAGGTTGGTAAGGCCGGTTGCTATGTCTTTAATATTGTCTTGTACCCTGGCAGAGACCTCACTTCCCAACCTCAGGAAGCCAGTGATAAACTGACCTTTCAGCTGAGCTACCATTCCCACTAGCATAGTAAGTCTTCTATTTAATCCTTTGGAGAGAATTCACTAGAATACCAGTGATACAGCATTTCTGTATAATATGCCCTTTTAATAGACCCCCACAGGAAAAGGTGAATAACTAAAGCTGGTAGCAACAGTAGCTCAGCTGGAAAGTTGAACTCAGCCTGTCACTTGCAAGCTGGGGATGTGGAGAGAGGTTTTTGCCAGGGTCCAAGACAATGGTAAAGGTCAGTCGGGTAAATGACCCTTCCTCCACTGAACACAAATGTCTCTGTGTTGGTGAGACAGCACATATCTAAGCATCTATATTTTAATTTTAAAGATTAAAAAAGGTGTCGTTTGCAATTTGTAGAAACGTATATGTCTTTGTAGAATCCGTTCTGAGTGTTCACAGTTTACAGAATGTCAGTTATGTGTGCGAGTGAGCTAATTACAATTGCTTTCTGCTAGCCCTTAATGCAATCATAGGTAGTTAGAGGATTTATTTTTACAGCTGTGCAAATGTGGGTTCAATCAATCATTGCCTCTGTCCTCGCATGAAGCTGAGGAGATTCAGAACGGAGTCTGTGGATAAAATGTGACAAGCTCTATGGCTTTCTGACAGATTAGTACATAAATGTTACTACAGTGAATTGACAGTAAATTGACCACCAATTACAGAAACTCAGCATGTTTGTCAGAATGTGGTACGGCTGATTTGTTGGAGCGGAGTTCACAGTCAACCACTGGGTTTCCATTCAGTCACAGAACTGGAGAGCTTGTAGCCTGGGAAAATTGTGTTCCTTAAATAGAAAAGGGAGTTTTAATTACATTCCTGCCTTTATCAGCATATGTCGCGCATATACAGTTGTGCTCATAAGTTTACATACCCTGGCAGAATTTATGATTTCTGGGCCTTTTTTCAGAGAATGTGAATGATAACACAAAAACATTTCTTTCACTCATGGTTAGTGTTTGGCTGAAGCCATTTATTATCAATCAACGGTGTTTACTCTTTTTAAATCATAATGACCCAAATGACCCTGATTAAAAGTTTACATATTGATTTTGGCCTGATAACATGCACCCAAGTTGACACAAAGGGGTTTGAATGGCTATTAAAGGTAACCATCCTCACCTGTGATCTATTTGCTTGTAATTAGTGTGTGTGTATAAAAGGTCAATGAGTTTCTGGACTCCTGACAGACCCTTGCATCTTTCATCCAGTGCTGCACTGACGTTTCTGGATTCTGAGTCATGGGGAAAGCAAAAGAATTGTCAAAGGATCTGCGGGAAAATGTAGTTGAACTGTTTAAAACAGGAAAGGGATATAAAAAGATATTCACGGAATTGAGAATGCCAATCAGCAGTGTTCAAACTCAAGAATCAAGAAGTGGAAAATGAGGGGTTCTGTTGAAACCAAACCACGGTCATGTAGACCAACTAAAGTTTCACAAATTTCACAATTTCACAACTGCCAGGAAAATTGTTCAGGATGCAAAGAAAAACCCACAAATAACTTCAGGTGAAATACAGAACTCTCTGAAAACATGTGGTGTAACTGTTTCAAGGTGCACAATAAGGAGGCACTTGAAGAAAGATGGGCTGCATGGTCGAGTCGCATTTGGAGAGGAGTCAACAAAGCCTATGATGAAAGGTACACCATTCCTTACCTGCCAGTCACATCTACTGTTCCTTCGATGTTACAACTGCTGGTCCCGTTCTGTTCTTCTAGTATCTACCTCTGGACTGAATCAGTTCCATATATGGACTTCCATTACCTATAATTCTTCCCATCCACATATATCCACATCCCTGTTATACCACGCATTTGAAAAGCGAGCTAACAAATCAAACATATTAGCTGCCTAAAGCCTGGATATTTATCCTTAGTATTCATGAGTGGTGAATGGTGTCTGAATGTGGTATGTATTGCCGCAGTTCCCCTGTTTTTAACGACAACGTTGTCATTTATTTTTATAGGGTCTGTGATAGTCACCTACCATAGCCCGTCTTGTGTAATTTTTGTAGTATTTAACTGTGTGGTGTAATATTCTGTACAATTAAAATTTTGTTTTGCTTTTTGTCAGACATTGTTCTGGATAATCTTTTCTCCCTCTTGAGAGATCCTCATTCTCTCGGTTTTTTCCATTCCTACTGTGAAACATGGAGGTGGATCGCTGATGTTTTGGGGATGTGTGAGCTACAAAGGCACAGGAAATTTGGTCAAAATTGATGGCAAGATGAATGCAGTGTGTTATCAAAAAATACTGGAGAAACATTTGCATTCATCAGCCAGGAAGCTGCGCATGGGACTTATTTAGACATTCCAACATGACAATGATCCAAAACACAAGGCCAAGTCGACCTCTCACTGGCTACAGCAGAATAAAGTGAAGGTTTTCGAGTGGCCATCTCAGTCTCCTGACCTCAATATCATTGAGCCACTCAGGGGAGATCTCAAACATGCAGTTCAAGACAGCCCAAGAATTTACAGGAGCTTTGCCAAGAGGAATGGGCAGCTTTACCATCTGAGAAGATAAAGAGCCTCATCCACAAATACCACAAAAGACTTCGAGCTGTCATTGATGTTAAAGGGGGTAATACACGGTATTAAGAACTGGGGTATGTAAACTTTTGATCAGGGTCATTTGGGTAGTTTCTGTTACTATTATGATTTAAAAAGAGTAAACACAGTTGATTGATAATAAATGGCTTCATCCAAACACTAAACATGAGTGAAAGAAATGTTTTTGTGTTATCATTCATATTCTCTGAAAAAATGGCCAGGGCACAACTGTACTGTCGAATCTGGAAACAACAAATACAAAATGTGCATGGCCGGGGTCAATGAGGTGTCAATAGAGTGGGAAGGTATGAAATTGATGCTAGATTTTTTTTTTTTTTTTTTGTGCAGTCTGTGTACCATTGTGAAAATGAAACCAGAAAATAGGGAGTGGCGCTGTGTTATGAAGAGGGAGTATCGGTATACAATTAATCTTCTTTCTAAAGTGATGGGTGCACCAGTGCGAAGATTCAATCCCCTCACAAGTGTAAATTGGCAGGTGTAATAAAAATGTTTAAAGAAAAAAAAATTATAAAAAATTGAAAATATATCAATGCAATGGTGTATATTATAAATATAAAGTGATAAGTGCTAGTTAGTGCAAAAGAGAATTGTAAACTGTATGCAAATACATTGGCACAGCCATTATCCCATATAAGTGAAAAAACAAAAAAAATTAAAAATTATGTAATATAAAAACTGAGTCCCATGCGCATGTAAATCTTATATAAATTAGACCCTTTGTATGAGAATCCAAAGTGACAAGTGCAAAATTTTACTAGATAGATCACGTGGTGTTCAAATCACTGTGCAATAGTGTGCAAAAACACAAAAAAAAAAGCGAAAATATATATATATATATATATATATATATATATATATATATAATATAAAGTCCAAATCTTCAGCTGACTGTGTATCAAGAAAAAATCCCATATAGTGTGCAACAAAAAATGTTCATAAAGGTGATATAACGTATCTTCCAGAAGATCTCTTCTTTGCAGTAGAATATTTATAAAGCCGTGCAGTAATTATTAACAGTCTCCCCCTGATGTGATTGCACTCACTGGAGTGCTCTGTCCCTGCAGGGGTATGAGCGTGAGATGTTATTCCCCAGGTGCCGATATCCTTCCGAATCCTCAGATGCCGGTGTCCTTCCGATTCCAAGTAGCCCAATCTGGGTCATCCACTCGCAGCGAGGGGGGGGGGGGGGGGAGGGGAAGGATTGTTTCTGCTGCTGCTGATCTCTCTAATTCTGTGACTCAGTTTACTGTCAACCAGGAAGCCACAATAACCACGTCTCTTGGTGGTAATGTCAATTTGTCCTGTGGTCGTAGTGATGGCTCGGTAGCTGGTGGTAACTGGATATATCAGGCACCCGGGAGTGTTCCTAAAGGTTTAACAGTGGATGTCCGGCCGGGAACTGTATTGAAATGGGACGGTGAATCCTCCCCCCCCCTCCCTCTCTGCGAGTGGATGACCCAGATTGGGCTACTTGGAATCGGAAGGACACCGGCATCTGAGGAATTGGAAGGATATCGGCACCTGGGGAATAAGGGCGGTCGCAGGCTTTTTGGTAAGCCTCCATTTTTTCCTGGTGGTGGGCGGCACTATCGAGTGGATTATTGGATTGGATTGTGATCCTGCACTTTTTATTTTACACCTTCTTGGGATATTTTTGGACTTCATCTTTTTATTTTTTTATTTTTAATATTGTTTCAGATTATATTTTAGGTTTTAAGAGCACATTTTTTCCACTGATGAGTGTTTACACATTCGTGGCTCATTATTATTATTATTATTATTATAGATTGCTCACAGCATTTTATTAGCATATTGTCACTTTTATTGTTGCCATTATTTTTTCACTGGTATTATCACCACTATTTGGTATAATTATTGATCTAGATTTATGTCCAGCGCTGCACCGTGCATTATCCAGTACAACCAGACTGCCCGTAGACAGATCGAAATTCAGCTGGTTCCCGCTTAACAGTCTATGGCCAGCTTTAAAAGTCTTTGAAAGTTCAGGCGTCTGCCCACAGTCTATGAAATGTTTTACTCCCATCCAGGAGGTTACCTTTCAGACCAGTCGTATATTCTCATGTGTTCCCTTGTGTGCTCATTTGCGGTCCTTGTGGGTTTCTGGGGTTGGAGGGTCTGAGGAGATGGTACCCTTTCTTTTAACCGTTCTGGTTTGTATGCAACAATGACATGTTATATCTACATACCCTTACCCTGATGAAGATTTGCAAGAAACAAATAGAAACCTGTTGGGTTCCCCTGACAGAGGGTATGCTGCCAAGGAAACTCTTCAGTTGATACACATATTTTGCCTAACCCTGCCAGTGGGTGCATGGGTCTTGTAGTTTTTTGTGTCACCGGGGGATTGTAACACAATGCCAGAACAGTATGGTTTTATGTAAAGATGTTTTAAAGTTTTTGTATGAATAAAATATGTACTGCGTTATATAAAGTTGTGTTACTCTTCCACTGAAAGTCCCATAAAAGAAAAAGCGCTATTGCAAATCTAACCCTGAATCCCAAAGAAAGGGGTGTTTAAAACTCCCAAAATATTTAGTAAATTTACTTTTTCAAAAAATATATTTTTTTCACTCTTTTGGGCTATTTATATATACTTTTGGTGTTCTACATTCTTTCCAGTCCAAGATTCCCAAGCATTTCACAAACACTTACAGCTTGAGATCAGCCTTCCTAACTCCCACTCCACTTCTGACTGGAGCAAAAGTTTGGTTCCTAATCTGCTTAGAACTCATGCCTCCAATATCACATTTGTCTATAGAAGCACAACCTGGAGTAGTATGATGAGCTAGAATTCCTTTGCTGCACTTGAAGGGTGTCTAACCCTTTTGAAATATGTTATTCATCATTCAGTTTGCTGCAAGTTATTACTTTTTCCCATTTACTTTATCTGCAAAAATAGGTGTTTTCAGAACTACCTCTGTCCATAGAAAAGCACTTGCCAACCATTGCCTAATAGTCTGGCCTGTGGTGTCCTACAAAAACATTGGTCTTGGCCATTTTCCCTTGAGCCAAATCTCTCTTAACATGTACACACAGCAATAAAAATACTGTTTTTAGGCAGAGTAGAGTTTAAGAGCCCTTTCACACTGAGGCAGTTTTCAAGCGTTTTAGCACTAGAAATAGCACCTGAAAAGTGCCTCCCATGTTGCTGGAATGTGAAAACCTGAGTGCTTTCACACTGCGGTGGTGCGCTTGCGGGACGTTAGAAAAAGTCCTGCAAGCAGCATCTTTTGGGAGGTTTGGGAGCGCTTTGTAAGGACAAACATTTGCTCAGATTGGAGGTCAAAGAAGATAAGAGCTACCGTAAGTTGAAAGCCTCAGAACATGTACAATACATACACTGAAAAAAAGGGAACAGTGAAAACATAATACACAATGCCACCTAATTTCTAGCCATTTCTGGTATATTGGGAGTCTAAAGTTCCTTTATGGTCCTCCGGCACCCTATATTCTGAGCAGATTAGTCTACTTGCTAGTGGTCATTATTTGGTAGCAGTAAAAAAATTCACAACATCAAAAAGACTGATTAAGTCGAACTATTGACGTAATGCATAGGGCAGAGCTCCTTAGGAGCATTAAGACAGAACACAGGAGAGAGGTTCCAAAAGCCACAGCTTCGATCCATCCGAGGACCTAAGCTGTGAGATGGCAACAACAAGAAGGGGTGAGCCACGGAAATCAAAGCCGTTCTGCATACTGATATGCCTGTGTTATTAACTTACATTGTGAGTGCGGTTGTAAAAAAATACAATTTATTATAAGTCTTTTAAAAGCAAAGTGCACTATTAGTTTTCTTTTCCCTAATGCTGCGTACACACGACTGGTTTTGCCGTTGGAATAAACTCCGAAGGTTTCTCCGACGGAACTCCGACGGAATTCCATTCAAGCGGTCTTGCCTACACACGGTCAAACCAAAGTCCGACAAAAGTCAGACTGTCTAGAATGTGGTGACGTACAGCACTTATGACGGGACTAGAAAAAGAAAGTTCAATAGCCAGTAGCCAATAGCTTCCGTCTCGTACTTGCTCCAGAGCATGCGTCGTTTTTGATCCGTCGGAACAGCATACAGACGATCGGTTTTCCCAATAGGAATTGGTTCCGTCGGAAATATTTAGAACATGTTCCATTTCTAAGTCCGTCAGAATTTTCGAAAAAAAAAGTCAGATGAGGCCTACACACGATCGGAATAGACGATGAAAAGCTTCCGTCTGACTTTTTCTGTCGGACATTCCACTTGTGTGTACGCGGCTTTATATGTTTTTTTATGTGTGAATTTGGGAGTAATCTTCATTGGAACCACAGTCCATTATAGATAGCTGATTCCGGCTTTTAAAGGGGAAAAGGCGCATGTGAACCTTTATAAGGTTCATACTGGAAGGTGAGCGTAAATCAGCAACTTATTGGTAGTGGAATTTCTCCTTTGCACCGTGGGATTCATCAAACATTGAATAAGCATTTTTTTAAATTTTTGAGACACTAATGCACATATGAACAATTTAAAAAAAAATTTTTTTTTTTTTTTTTGCTTTATCACAATTTTTTTCCCTCCTGGATGGACAGAAGGTCACCATCACTTGGAATATATTTGGGACTTAATGATTTATTTATATTATGAGATGGGGGGGGGGGCGTTGTTTTGGCATGAAGCAGTGAGGACCCTTCTCCTGTGAGCTCCGGCATGGACACCTGAATTAACAGCATTACCTCGAAATCTAACTGCTGTCACTACATGGACATTATGGGCAAGAGAACGGGTAAGACCCTGCCTAAGAAAAACACCTCTACGGGCTCCATTAAATGCTTCCTGGTCATAGAACCGGAGGATTTCATTGACACAGATGGCCTAGGCCATTCTCCGCGTGGCACAGGCCCTGGCTCTACCTCCCGACACAGGCCTGAATCCATGCACCAGTCTCCATCTTCCTGTGTCGGCTCGGACGAAGATAGGAGCTCTCCTCGGCGCTCCAAAGTTGTGGCGCTGCTAAGCAGACTTCCTACCAAATCGGAGCTAGCCTCCATGTTACTCAGCCTCGAGAGGGCCATAAAGAAAGAGGTCTCTGCGGTCCGCTCTGACCTATCACAAGTGTTGGTGCGAGTGGAGGAATCAGAGCTGCGCCTAGATCGCCACACGGCAGCCATTAGAGGCCTGCAGGCTACCACCCGCAATCTATCCATTGCTCACAGAATGGCCTTGTACTAAATTGAAGACCAGGAGAACCGCAACAGGTGGAACAATGTACGGATCAGAGGCCTGCCTGAAGCGACCAGGGATGATGATCTCCCCGCCTTAATCTGTGGTATTTTCAACAGCCTACTGGGCAACCGGGCAGACCATCCTTTGAAACTGGAGAGAGTCCTCTGGGCCCTCCACCCCCGCAACCTTTCTTCTGACACCCCAAGAGACGTCATATGCAGGGTCCAATACTTCTAGGAGAAGGAGCTCATCATGTGGAAGGCAAGAGAGGCGCCCACCCTGGACTTTGATGGAGTTACCCTGTCTTTCTTCCCCGATCTGACTCGGGAAACCCTGGATCGTCTTAGGGCCCTTAAACCCCTGACAGATAAGTTGCGGTCTGCCTCTATCAACTACCGATGGGGATTCCCGGATGCCCTCATAGCGAACAGGGATGGCAAAACCGCTGTTCTTCGTTTCCCAGAGAACTTAGACAAGTTCTGCATGGATCTCAACATCGATCCTCCGGAACTCCTTTCCTGGCAAGATGCCATCCCTCCGCTCCCTATTACCTCCCACTGGCAGAAAGTAGTCCGGAAATGCCGCTCTGCCACTCCAGGCTCTTCACCACAGATTTGGGTAAATCCTCTATGATGCTATCTCATGGCCCTTGTGCGGGAGTCTCGCCCCTGATTACCACACGCAAGTATCATATCGGTAGAAATATCTGTGTTTTCAGTCCCTATAGTTTGGTTGGACATTATCTGCCCTGCCCACCAGTGGTTTAGTTATTGTTCACTAAGAGATATACGCTTTTGTCACTATGCCTATAGTTATATTCTATGAACACATCATTGTTGTTTGCACAGTGCCCGCACCGGAGCATCCAGATGGTGCACACATCTTTTTGGTATGCGCTATCTGATGTCCGGGGATGCACAACCCCCTCTTACGGGGTACTGTGTGACCCCATGCCCGCGTGTCGTTGTCCTTTACTGGGTGATGTGCTCGCGGGTGTTGGGTCCTGTGCCTGCCCTGCATGCGCACCGCAGGTTTTTGTGTGCAAATCTTGTACAACCTTATAAGTTGTTTGAAGTTTTTAACTTACTTTACCTGGTTTTCTATCTTTTGCTCTTTTTACCTCCCTCTTTACTTTGATCCCCCTCTCCTCCTCTCTCTCCTGCCTCAGCTCCAGAAACTTTTGTGGACTACGCATCAAGAGACTCCCCAATAGCTCCAATGGCTATGGTAAATCTGATCTCCCTCAATGTGCGGGGACTTTATGCCCCTGGTAAGCGACATAACCTCTATAGAGAACTTATTCGCCTGCAAGGGGACTATGTCTTCTTGCAGGAAACTCACCTTACCCACACTACCTCTGTTAAGCTTTTTTCCCAACACTATCCGACGTGGCACTACAGCCTATCAGATGTCAATAAGGCAAAAGAAGTGGCCATTGGACTCCGTAGGGGAACCTCTTTCACGTCCAAAACAACACTTAGTGATCCCTCTGGAAAATACTTATTCCTGAGAGGCAGCCTGGGTAATATGCCATGCACTTTAGCCAATATATACGCCTCCAACCATGATCAAGCAGGTTTCATTGTTGCCAATCTCTCCGAATTGCGGGATTTTGCTCACAGGTGCCTTTTCCTGGCAGGGGATTTTAACACTCCCCTGGATCCTGCCATAGACACCTCATTGGCTAGATCTAGGATCTCCCACAAACGTTTGACTTATATCCGCAAACGACTACACGATGCTCAAATCATGGACATTTGGAGGGTGATGCATCCCCGAGCAAAAGATTACACGCACTACTCGCATCTACACCAATCCTATTCGAGAATAGATTACTTCTTTATTGACCATCACCACTTAGCCTTATCGCTCCATTCTGACATTGAAACCTCAACAATATCGGATCATGTTGAAAAATTGAAATTGAAAATTCCCTCCTACCCTTAAAAACAACAAACTGGGAAATTAATGATACTCTTATCGCCGAAGATATTGACAAAAAACTGACTGGGGATGAACTCTCTCTTTATTTCAAAGACAATATGACCCCAGATGTTTCACCTGGTGTACTCTGGGAGGCTCACAAAGCTCATATACTTGGAAAGCTCATAGGGTTCTAAGAAAAAAAGTGAGAGAACACATCTGCAATCGGAGCTAATCTGGGATAGGATCCTTGGAGAGAAATCACAAAATATTACAATCCCAAACAATATATCACTCACTGACTTTGAAGAGAGAAGAGTTAAAGGCCCTCTTCCACTCGGAACAGAAAAAGCAATTTCAAGCCCAGCCGACTCCTTGTTCGCTCGCTGCAACAGAAAAAATCGGCATCATTCATAGCTAAAATTAAGACACCTTCCGACACCCTGGTACATGAGACCTCTTCCATAGCTAAGAATTTTGCTCCCTCTATCAGCAACTCTATCACGTGCAGCACAATACAGCAGATATGGAGACTAGGGAAATCCTTATCCAAGAGTATCTTGCACAAGCTAACCTACCAAAACTACCCACTTCCACTCTTGAAGCACTGGAAGGGGAATTCGCTACCTCAGAATTAAGAGTAGTGTTCAAGGCCATGGCTAATGGCAAAGCTCCAGGAGCAGATGGCTTGACAATAGAAACTCTTCACGCTCATATAACCATTCTCCCTAAACCTGGTAAGTTATAGACCAATTTCTATATTGAACTTAGACGCCAAACTATATGCTAAAGCCATTGAAAATAGACTCCTTCCCCTAATACCTCAGTGGATATCTAGAGACCAAACAGGATTCATCCTAGGGAGGGAGGCTTGTGACAACTCCTTAAGAACCCTATCCCTGATATCTCACGTTCATGGATCCTCCCAGCCCACCCTTCTACTATCCACAGATACTGAAAAAGCGTTCGATAGGGTGGACTGGGAATATCTGATGTCAATGTTAACCCACCTGGGCATTGGCCCATCCCTGATATCCCGGATCTCAGCACTTTATAATTTTCTACGAATTAACGGTACATTAAGCGAACCTTTCACTTTACATAATGACACTCGTCAGGGCTGTCCCCTTTCCCCAATCTTATTTTCCCTCTCATTAGAACCTTTCCTTTCGACGATACGACCCACAGAGCATAAACATGCGGCATACGCAGACGACATATTATTCTGTGTTCTAACAGCCCATTATCTCACTCCCTAATCTGATGTTGGCTTTTACAGTATTCAAAACCATCTCCAATTTTAAAATTAACCTGTCCAAATCTGAAATATTAAACATTTCAATCCCACATAAAACCGTAGCTCAATTGAAACCATCCTTCCCCTTTAGTTGGCAAACACACTCGATGAAGTACCTCGGCATATTTCTTACGTCTAACCCAGCCTCTCTGTTTCGTGTAAACTTTATTCCATTGCTGAACACGATTAGATCAGATCTACTTAAATGGACCCAGCTAGCATACTCATGGTTGGGGAGAATCAGCACTGTGAAGATGAACATATTGCCCGGGCTGCTAAGGGATCATGCTAAGGGATCATGTTCCAAACGATCCCTTACAAGATCCCCTTGGGATTCTTTACAGTGTTGAAATCGATAGTATGCAAATACATCTGGAATCGCAAGCAACCCAGAATTGCTAGAAACGTATTTATTAAACCTAAAAGAGAAGCAGGTCTAGCCTTACCTACTTTAATATTTACTTCTAAGCGATAGTATTGAATTGACTGAAAATACTACAAAGACTCCAAGCTGTGGGTACTACTTGAATTAGACCTAAGTGGTATGGACCTGTTCCCTCAAATATGGATACCCAGGACATTTTGGAAGCTATCCCCGAACACCTCACCACTGGTCTACTCTTGATATCTGGAACTCAATATGCAAAACGCACAAATGGCTGTATAACTCTCACCTAATGCAAATAACAGGACATGCCTACTTCCCCCCCCCCAGGAAATCTTGACCCCAAGTCTCACACTTGGAACTTTGGGACATCAACTCTACTCCACCAAGTAACATTCGCTACCGGCATCTTACCTCTCTATGCTCTTACCATCTTCTACAGTGTCATTCATGGACCAGTGGAGATACCAACAGGTCTCCAAATTCATTAAATCACTTCCAAAGCCATTACATACTCTAGCAGAACTAACACCAATAGAAATCGTCCTCGCTGACGATCTACCGCCTGAGACGCCTATCTCCTACCAAGCATTATTGACACTATCCTCAAAGGACTGGCATCCCTTTTTATCCAAATAGGAACAAGACCTATAAAAGCCTCTATCTGAAGCTCAACAATCTATGATTCTCCAATTGACCCACACCTCTTCGATGTCCTCCAACTGTGGAGGTGAATTATAAATTGCTGACGAGGTGGCACTACACCCCAGTGGTACTGCATAAAGTCCTTCCGTACATCTCAGCACTATGTTGGCGAGGATGCAGAGAGCAGGCTACCCACGCGCATGTGTGGTGGTTGTTTCCGCGCATTTGCCCATATTGGTTGACCATATTACACTGGATCAATGAGATCCAAGGCTCTGAAGTTCCCAATGACCCATAGGTTATATTGTTTAACTGTACAGGCAAATCAGTAGGAACCTATAAAAAATCTATAACGCCTCACCTTTTGAACGCGGCAAAAGCAGTTATTCCTAGGCTTTGGAAAAAGCTAGGGATGGGCTATCTGTTCGAGTCGAGCATGAGTTTGACTCGAACATTGGCTGTTCGCCCGTTCACCGTTCGTGCAAATTTTAAAGGTTAATATGCAAATTATTGTCATAAAAAGTGTTTGGGGACCTGGGTCCTGCCCCAGGGATCATGTATCAATGCAAAAAAAAGTTTTAAAAACGGACATGATTTTAATAATGCTTAAAGTGAAACAATAAAAGTGAAATATTCCTTTAAATTTCGTATCTGGGGGGTGTCTATAGGATGCCTGTAAAGTAGCGCATGTTTCCCGCTTTATAACAGTCCGAGAGCAAAATGAACGTTTTTTTTTTTAATTTTGGCGCGGAGTTCCCCTTAAAATCCATACTATACCAGGTTTTTTGGGGGAACCCCACGCCATTTTTTTTTAAATTTTGGCGCGGAGTTAATATCCATACCAGACCTGAAGGGCCTGGTAATGGAATTTTGGTGGACCCCCACGCATTTTTTTTTTTTCTTACATTTTTCAATGACTTTCAATGACTTTTATGTGTATTGTCGGGATCAACAATTCATTAATAGCCGGCACTAGCGCTAGAACTTTTAAATGACTTTTGTTTTTTCCTTTAGAAATGTAATTTTGCTCTTGGACTGTTATAAACACAGGAAACATGTGCTACTTTACAGGCATACTATAGACACCCCCCAGATACGAAATTTAAAGGAATATTTCACTTTTATTGTTTCACTTTAAGCATTATTAAAATCACTGCTCCCGAAAAAACGGCCATATTTAAAACTTTTTTTTGCATTGATACATGTCCCCTGGGGCAGGACCCAGGTCCCCAAACCCTTTTTATGACAATAACTTGCATATTAACCTTTAAAATTAGCACTTTAGATTTCTCCCATGGAATTTTAAAGGGTGTTCTGCAGCTTTTCGCATTTGCCGCGAACATCCCAAATTGTTCGCTGTTTGGCGAACGGGCGAACAGCCAATGTTCGAGTCGAACTCATGTTCGACTCAAACAGATAGCCCATCCCTAGTGTAGACCACCATTTTACCGTATAGCAAGGGGTCACCCTGCTACAATATATTAGCTTTATAATCCTTTGATGTAGTGTCGCATTGTTTTTGCACTAGATATATCAAGAAGATTACCTTTATCCTCAAGAACCTCTATCATCTTTTCATTACTGTCCTTGTCTTCTCTGGAGATTTGATCACATGTCAATGTTGTAAAGCGCTGGGTAAACTGTTGGCGTTATATACATCCTGTATAATAATACTAGAAATATTGTAAATTGGCCACAGACAACAATAAAAACATGTCTGGAGCTGATGACTTTTAGCTGGTCTTTCAGTCCACAGCTAGACAGAAGGACAGCAAAGTTTAAAATAACGCCAGTGCAGTTACCAGTGCTACTTATTAGTACCCCTGACAACTGTAGGCCAAATTCTCAGCCGAGAGTCGGGCCAGCTGCTTATATGGAGAGAGTAAGTTCTATAAATAGCCATTTTGGCAAAATGTTTAGAAATTAATATATTTCCCATCGAATTTATTAAAACAAAGACATTTTTTAAAAGCAACAGATCCCAATTAAATTATTTACAGTTTCGTAATTTCCGTAGGTCTCTAGTCTAAATCAAAATATGATAAGACATTTTCTTCTGTGTTCTGTGCCTTATTAGCCACTTCGTTTCTACAATGGGAGTATCTGGATTTTTTTTTTTAACACTTCCCAGACTTTTGTCCAACAGGAACCCAAGTGACCCCTCACTGTTCAGTGAATGCATGAATAGTCTTTGAAGATAGATAACTTTAGAGCATAAAAGAGAGAAGCCTTAGAACTCACTGTAAAATTGGAACATGTTGGCGCTAATAAAGATTAATGGCTGGAAAAGCTAGGCTGTTGTATAAACATTTGGAGCAAGGGCTCCCTCCCTTTAGAAAACATTGTTTCCGCTTTATGTCCTTGACATTTTTGCCTTTCCACCCTTCTTTTATACATTTAAATGTAATATCTTGTTTATTATGCTTGGCTGCTGTTTTTTGAGCAGATGCGCTGTAAAAAGAGGTTGTGTGACTGCATATCGGGGATAAAATTGAGGCTGTTCAACGTTTTCTTTAGTTGTAATGGTATATTATTATTTTAGTTTTGGGCAGAGTGGTAAATAATTATATCCACTATTAAGTTGTTATTGCTGTCTCTATGCCAGTTGCAGAGATTCACTCTTTTATTTATCCTGGTGACCAAAAAGATAAGAAAATTATACTTGTCATGAGAGCACCAAAAGGGATAAAGTATGTTCCAGTGACAACTGTCTAATGCCCTGGTGCCCAACTTGTGGCCAGAGAGCCACATGCAGCCCAGTGGCACTTGCTGTGTGGCCCTGTACAGACCCTAGCAGACAGTAGCAGGAGCATTCATTTGAAGCTGTAAGTTCAGTGATCTCTAGCAGTCTTATGTAGAATGTCCAAAGTCCTTAAAGTGCTTGTTATCAGATCCAGATCCAGCACCTATCAGGATATAATAAATATATATATATATATATATATATATATATATATATATATATATATATATATATATATATATATATATATATAATATATACAGTACATCCTGATCAGCCATATCTTTATGCCACTGATATGTTAAGTTAATAACATTGATGAACTCATTACAATGACATCTGAAAGTGGGTGGGATATATTGGGGAGCAAGTAAACATGTTGTGCCTTAAATTAATGTGTTGAAAGCAGAAAAAATTAGCATTACAGTTTGTGTGTATGGGGCTGCCTTGCTGCAGACTGGTCAAGGTGCCCATGCTGACTTGTGTCTATAGCCGAAAGTGCCTACAATGGGCACGTGGGCATCAGAACTGGACCACAGAGCAATGGCAGAAGGTGGCCTGGTCTGATCAATCACAATTTATTCTACATGATATGGATGGCCAGGTGCATGTGTGTCATTTACCTGTAGAAGAGATAGTACCATGATGAAGTATGGGAAGAATGGAACCTGGAGGAGACAATTTGATGCTTTGGGTAATGTTCTGCTGGGAAACCTTGGGTTCTGCTATTCATTTGGATGTTAGTTGACACATATCACCTAGCTAAACATTCTCGCTGACCAAGTTCACTCTTTCATAGAAACAGAAATACCTGATGCCGGCGGCCTCTTTCAGCAGGATAATGCACCCTGCCACACTGCAAAAATGGTTCAAGAATGGTTTGAGGAGCGCAACGAGTTTGAGGTGTTGACTTAACCTCTAAATCCTCCAGATTTCCTTGTCAAAAGAAGTTTATTGAGTATACAATGTTATAAAGATACATAAAGTAAGTTTACAAGAATCTATAAAGTAAGCTCATTGTTTTACAGTAAGGTTTATATAGGTAAATATCATGAAATTTCAAATATTAAACGTTGGGTTCACGTAAACCTAAATTAAAGATATATATCATTTCCTTAGTTACTTTTGTAGGTATTTAAATGATTTATACCTACTATACATATTGTTTACAGGTAGAGTGTATATAGGTCAAATAAATTCTGATAATGAGCTTTAATCGTAAGGTGGAGAAAAGGAAAGAGAAAGAAGAAAAAGGGTTGAAAGGTAGAGGTATGGTCCACAAGGTTGTCCCGCTCGTCAGTTTATTATTCTTTTTAGTTCTCTTTGAAGCCTTAGAATGGGTGTCTCTGTAAGTCATTTAATCTGTTACCATGGCAACAGGACAGAGTCATTGAAGTTTGACAGGAACTGTTGTTTTATCCAAGGATGCCAAAGTTTTTCAAATTTTGGAATTTGATTTTGATCGATGGCTACCATCTTAGCATGGGACATTGTATTATTCATTCTGTGAATTGTTTCTGCTAGTACCAATGTAGGAGATTTCCATGCCTTGGCCACTGTTTGTTTTGCAGCCGTTATTAGTTGGATCATAAGTTTGAATTGAGAGAGTGTTAACCATTCCGGTTTTAGATTAAGTAAAGTTAAATATGGATCTGGTTGTATTATTTTTTTAAATATTTTAGATGCAATCACGAAGACTTCCTTCCAGAAGGTTTGGATTACTGGGCACGTCCACCATATGTGTAAATATGTGCCTATTTCTGGGCATCCTCGAAAACAAAGAGCTGAGGTATTAGGTGAATATTTTGCCACTCTACCGGGTACAAGGTACCAGCGAGTTAGGACTTTATAATTTGTCTCCAGTGCTAAGATGTTGGGTGAAGATGACTTAGATGTGAGCCATATGTTAGACCAGTCTGTGTCTTCTAAAGTTCGTCCCAGGTCCTCCTCCCACCTCTGAACGTAAGAGGGTCTATTAAGATTTGGTACTCCATATAATTGATTATAAAGTGATGAAATTGTACCTTTAGCAAATGGATCTTTTGTACAGATTGATTCAAAAATGGATAATTGGGATAATGGTGTATCCCCCTTTAGGAATGGTGTATAGAAATTTTTGATTTGGAGATATCTAAATATCTCAGAGTTTGGTAGATCATATTTTTCTCTAAGCGATGGGAATGAAAGGAATGATTTAGATGCTATGAAGTCATTTAGTGTCTGAATGCCTGATGTTGTCCAAGCTTTAAAAGAATTTGGGTAGATCCATGCCGGATAAAAGGCCGGATTTCTGATAAAAGAAAGGAGAGGATTGTGTGGAGATTGTAACTGATATTTGGTTTTTAGTTTATCCCAGAGAGATAAGAAGTGTTTAGTTATGGGATTATGAATTTTAAAGCGGTCTTTAGGATCAAGCCATAATAAATTTGATATTAATAGAGGGTCATTTTCTGAAGCCTCTATAAATACCCATAATGGGATTTCCTGTTTTGCATGGTATTTGGACAGACTGGCCAAATGTGCTGCTCTGTAGTAGTTAGTAAAATTAGGGTATCCCAGGCCTCCTTTATTTTTGGGAAGATGTAGTGTGTGTATAGGTATACGTGGTTTAGAAGAGCCCCATATAAACAAAGTTGCTCTTTTTTGTACTATTCTCAAAAAATAGGAAGGAATTGGAATAGGGAGGACTCTGAATAGATAAAGCAATTTGGGTAGAATAGTCATTTTGATTGCATTAATCTACCCTATCCAGGATAAAGGAAGTTGCGACCATTGTTTTATTAGATTTGTGATCTGTCTTAATACAGGAGGATAATTGGTTGAGAATAAGTCAGAATGAGATGCTGTTAAATGAATTCCAAGATATGGGATTGATTTTTCTGCCCATGTGAATGGGAGTGCAGCCCTAGCCGGGATCAATTCCATGTTTGTGAGTGAAATATTAAGCACTAGGCATTTCTTAGGATTAATCATAAGGCCGGATAGGGCTGCAAACCCATCAAGAGCTGGTATTAAGTTAGGACCAGAGACCTGTGGTGATGATAGAAAAAGTAATATATCGTCTGCAAATATACATAATTTGTGTGTAATACCTCCTACTTCAATGCCAGTTATAGTTTGGTTTGTTCTGATGTATTGGGCCATGGGTTCGAGTATAAGGGCAAATAATAAGGGAGATAATGGGCAACCCTGTCGGGTACCTCTTTCGATATTAAAGGCTTCAGATTTGTATCCAGCATATTTTATATAGGCTTTGGGTTTATTATATAATGCTTTGATCCATGTTAAAAAGTGGGGTCCAAAACCCCATTTTTGTAATGAATATTGCATATATTGCCAGGATACTGTGTCAAATGCCCTCTTAATATCGAGAGATAGAAAACATAAAGGGATTTTCCGTTTTTTAGCAATATGTGCCAATAACACTGCCCTGCGTATATTATCGCCTGCCTGTCTATTTGGCATGAAGCCTACTTGATCTCTATGTATTAATTTTCCTATAATGCTATTGAGGCGTTTTGCTATTATTTTTGCTAATCATTTAATATCGAGGTTTAACAGAGAGATAGGCCGATAATTCACACAGGAAGTATCATCAGAAAGGGGTTTTGGGATCATACAAACAATTGCCATTAGTGTTTCTAGCCGAAAAGAATGTCCATCTAGAAGTTTGTTAAAAGTTTCAGTGAGAATGGGAGAGAGTATTTCTGAGAATGTTTTATAGTATAAAGCCGAGTAGCCGTCTGGGCCTGGTCTTTTGTTAAGTTTTAGGTCTTTTATGGCGTTAGCAACTTCATCTATAGTTATAGGCTCATCCAAACTGCTTTTTTGATTCTGAGATAACTCAGGTAAGGTTATTTTTGAGAAGAAGGATTCAGCTTCTGTAGGATTAAATTCATTGTTTGTCTTGTATAAAGTTGCGAGATGTGAGTGAAATTTATGGACTATTTTAACTGGATTACAAGTGTAAACATTTTTTGATAATTTCAAACGTATTGGTTTGAAAGATTTGTTAGTTGAATTTAATGCCCGAGCCAAATATGTACCTGGTTTGTTTGTATTCATGTAGAAATTGTGTTTGGAGCGTTTGAGGGATTTATCAACTGACTCAGTGAGAAATAGATCGTATTCCAATCTAGATTTTTCCAGATGAGATTTTGTACTCTGAGATGGATTATCTTGAAATGATATGTAGGCTGCATTAAAATTGAGTTCTAGTTTTTTTGCTAGATTTTTGCGTTCTCGTTTAAATAGTGCCATTTGTCTTTGTATTGTACCACGCAAGACAGGCTTATGAGCTTCCCACAGTGTTATTGGGGAGATGTCTGTTGTATTATTAATTGATATGTATTCCTTTAAAGCTTGTTCAATGGCCATCTGATGTAGTGGGTGTTTGAGCATTATGTCCGGTAAGTACCACGTTGGGTCATGCGCTTTTGGTATGGCTGAGGCTATAGTAGTGTATACTGCATTATGGTCAGACCACGGAATCGGAATTATATCTGATGCAATAATTTCTGGTATCATTCCTATTGTTAGAAAAATATGATCTATTCTGGTGAAGGTTTGATGAGGGTGCGAGAAATAAGTGAATTTCTTTTTCATTGGGTTACTTTCTCTCCATGAATCTACCAGATTGTATTTGGAAAGAAGTTGAGAAAAAGGTAATCTAGAGGTTATTTTGGATGGTGTAAAAGGTGATTTATCTAGAAATGGGAGGAGGACCTGGTTCGAATCCCCACACATTATCACTGTTCCTATTTTGTGTGTATTTTGTGTTCCTATTAATCACTTGTAATATATGTGAGAGGAATGGTGTAGGTTGTTTGTTAGGAGCGTAGTAGGAAATCACTGTGATTGCTGTATCCATTATATAACCCATGAGTATCAGGTATCTACCTTCTGGGTCTTTAATTTCTGATGATAAGGTGAATGGTGTGGATCGGTGAAATGCAATTAGAGTTCCCCTTTGCTTGGTACAGGCAGAAGCCGTGTAAATTTGTTGATAAAAAGGAGAAATATATTTTGGAGTAGAATCTTTGGTGAAGTGTGTTTCTTGGAGGCATACTATGTGAGCCTTCTTGTTATGGAAAGTACGGAAGGCTTTGGTCCTTTTTTGAGGGACATTTATTCCCTGAACATTCAGGGAAAGTATATTCAGTGGTGCCATGGCAATAGATCAAATAGTTTTGACTTACTTTTTGTTATGCAGAGCTGACTGCGCAGATCAACCTGTGTGGACTGAAGAGATGAATAGATAGAAAAGAAACCAGTGAATTCTGGAGTAAAGAGTAAACAAAAAACATATGAGATTAGATGATACATTGTATAAATTATTTTTTGCAAGTAATCACAATTTACCCGTGAAAGAGAATAAATATCTCTCTCAGGGGAATAAGTGCCTTCGTCACACTCCCACATAATATGGTTGGGAGAATGAGGAGGGCTAATGGGGGTACACGGATCTTCCGCTTACAGGAGAGAAGTGCTATGTCAAAAGACATCAAAATGATGTTTCATTAATTGGAGTGCAGAATATAGTTTTTGTTGAAATTATTTATTCCAGGGTGGTTGTATATAGTTAGTCTTGCCCTAGGCTAAATAATTCAGTTAGAAAGGTACTGTTAATAACTTTGGTATTGATGAAGATAGTTTGAATTATTTTGGGATTTTAACCCTTTTAGAGTAAACAATTACATATTTTATTCATATGTAACTGTTTAGATATGTTAACTCATAAAATTGAGGTTGTATTGCTTCAGATTAGAATAAACAAAAACATAATTCTAGGAACTAGTTAGGTAATAATATATTTGTTTTAAGAAAAGAAAGAAAAAGCTTCCATTACTTCTGGATTATTGAACATATTTGTCCTAAAAAGTAATAAATCTATTGTTATTACCTGATAATATATAACTGAACAAGAATTTCCTTATTTCACTTATATATTCTAAGGCTATATGAATCAGAAGTAATAAGAAATATAACTGGAATGTAACATGATCCCACACAGTGTGTGACTATCAGAATGCAGTTACATTCAGTTATAAATATAGGTTTTTTTATAGAGAACCATCTCTTAGTATAATAAATGAAGAGATATCAGGAATTAGGATGTCAGTCCATTGAATCTTCTTGGTCCATGGATGATGTGGCATAACGGCCTCTTTTGTGAGAATGATGATTCCCATTTTGTTCTGAAATTTTCTGGGTGCTGCCTGAAGGTGAAGATGATGCCATTCTTCTGCGTGTGGGAGTGTTGCTGCTTGTGGGTTCTGTCAGATTTAATTTTAAAAGGGTTTGTTGTAGTTCATCTGCTGATCTGCTTCTGTAAATTGTACCTTGGTAGTTAAATCTGACTGAAAAGGGGAAGCCCCATTGATACATAATGTTGTGGCGTTGCAGTTCCATTAGTTGGGGTTTCATGGATCGTCTTTTAGTAATAGTAAGTTGGGATAGGTCAGCAAAAATTTGATAATTGTGTCCTTGAAAATTAAGTTCCTTTTTTTCTCTTGCAGCAATTAGTATTTGTTCTTTCGTTCTGTAATAATGAAATGTTGTGATTATATCACGTGGGGGTCCATCTTTCTTTTTGGCTGTGAGGGCTCTGTGTACTCTGTCCAGTTCTAAACGTTCAATAGGGATATCTGGCTTTAGTTCTTGTAATAGAGCAGTAATAGTAGATTGCAGGTCTGTCACAGTTTCAGGTATTCCCCTTATGCGCAAGTTTGAACGTCTGGCTCTATTTTCGTAATCTTCGAGCTTAGTTTGAAGTATTAAATTCTCTTTTTTTAATTGTTCCAATTCTGTTATATTTTCTTGGGTTGTAATTTCAATTTCATCCATTTTTATTTCTAAGGCTGCGGTGCGTTTCCCAGCTCTCTTATTTCTTTGGTTAGGCTTTTTGTTATTTGGTCTGAGGTTTGTTTTAAAGCCTTATGAAGCATCTTTTCAAATTGTAATAATATTACTGGGGATACTGAGGAGGCTTGTGGAGAAGTTTGTGAGAGGATTTGTTCTGTATCTGACTCAAATGGAGAGTCTTGCTGTGACATTTTCTGTCTGAGAGCGCCCTGATGCTGTATCTTGTGAGGTGACTGGAGCTGCTTCAGCTGCAGTGAGTGCCTGTGAGCTCTTTGTGAGGTGATTTTTATTTCTGCCACGGTTTCCTCCCAGTACCATATTTCCTGCCCAAACTTTCACAGTTTGTTCCCTGGGGCAAAAAGGTTCAAATGGATACCTTTTGAGCCTGCAGGCTCCGCTTTGTCCTTCTCTTCTCTCCTCAGCGGTGTGGAGCTCTAACAATGCATGTCTGCTCTGCTAGGCTCCGCCTCCTGCCTTCCTAAATCCTCCAGATTTCAATCCAATCAAGCATCTGTAGGATGTGCTGGAAAAACAAGTCTGACCCACCTCGCAACTTACAAGACTTAAAGGATCTGCTCTTGACGGCTAGTTGACACATACCGCAGCATACCTTCAGAGGCCTACTGGCATCCATGCCTCGACTGGTCAGGGCTGTTTTGGCAGCAAAGTGGCTGTTTCGGGGGCAAAAGGAGGATGATTGGTGGTTATAAAGTTATGGCTGTTCGTTGTGCATATATAATACAGTATTCTCTCTCTCTCTCTCTCTCTCTCTCTCTCTCTCTCTCTCTCTCTCTCTCTCTCTCTTTCTCTCTCTCTCTCTGGTGCAGCTGTGCATGGTAGCCATTGAGCTTGTAACTTCAGTTTGGTCAATTGAGCGTTGACAATAAAACCTGGAAGCTGATTTGTTTCTATGCAGAGCTGCACCAAATTTTGCACTTTGTAGTTTTAGTAAATCCTCCCCAATATATGTCCAAAAGTCTGCATGCATCTGAAAAAAATATCTATACATTAACCAGGTGTTAATAAAAAGCTCTACTCTACCCAGACAGTACAGATGTGATCACAGGATGTGCTTTGTGAACAGTAAAACCAAGCTAGTGGAGGAGACAAAAAACACAGAACAGTTGCCCTTTACACCAGCCAAGCTAATGTTGTTGATTGCCCAGAAGTAAAGCAGAGGCTAAACTATCTGTATAGGTAGTAAAGGGCCGGATTTATATGTTTAATCTCTTAGCGCCAGTGCCTTCTGACCCTTTAAGAGGTTTATGACGCCAGGAGGCGGGGCTTAAGATCACATGACTACTGTGATTGGCTGCCACGGCGGTCAGGTTTTCCGAAAGCCCCCTTGTTAGGCGACGGTATCTGTGTCGGGAGAGCGCACGCTCTCGGCACATGTGTAGTTGCTGCAATTCACACAAATATGCGGCCCCTCTGCACTAAGGACCAGGCGCCAAGAGCCTACATATTTGCGTATGGTGGGCACCAAGGGGTTAAAGAAGCAAGACTTCCCAATAAAGACAATTTGTAGGTAATGGTGAAAATTTATGAAACAGATGGTGCCTGGAGTTGGGCTTTAATAAAGCAATATGTTTTTATATTGATTCATTTTTGGTGACATCATAAATAAATATACCCATAGGAGATTATTATGTACGGATATACTTTGTTGAGCCTTTACAATAGTGTCTGGGGTAAATTATTTATTTTAGACAGGGTTTTTTTTTTCTCAAACAATAGGTGCTGGAACTCAACCACGACTGCCCCAAAACCCCTCCCCTTCACACACCCTCCAAATCACATCAAATAGTGGGTGCGGTCAGTCAAATTTCACAAACAGTAGGAGGTTCTCTTAAAGGGGCATTAAATACCAGGATTGCATCACATACAGAGTGCAGAGTTCAGGGGGTTAAACACAAAGTACAGAGCTATCACTTGTAAACACAGAAACCAGACTTCTGTGTTTACAAGTGATTGTGGTGAGTAGGCACCAGAGGTGAGCCAGAGGTGGTGGAACTCAGTTCCACCTAAAAAAAAAAGCCCTGATTTTAGAATGAGGCAAGGTTGGAACCTATGTTGGCATTTACTATGGTCTGTGTAAAGATTTCCTTTCCATTCCTGTTGTATCATCAGTACTTACTATACCATAATAAACAGGGTTGTCCCGATACCACTTTTTTAGGACCCAGTACAAGTACCAATACTTTTTTTCAAGTACTCGCAGATACCGATTACCGATACTTATTTTTTTAATGTCATGTGACAGTGTTTTTTTTTTTTTTTTTTTTATTTACAATGCTTTCTTTGTTTTCTTTTTTTTTTTAGGGGGGGGGGAGAGGGGGTGGACGGTGTCTGTGTGTTTTTTATTTAAATTTTTATTATTTTTTACAATAGTATTTTTTTTATTATTTATTGCAATACTTTGTGTTTTTTTTTTTTAATCAGCCCTGTTGGGGGGCTTTGGTGAGATATCAGGGGTCTTAACAGACCCCTGATATCTCCCCCTTGAGACAGAGAAAGAGACCAAGGATAGAGATTTCCTAGTCCCTTTCTCTGCAGCCTCAGCTGCACTGAAAATGAATGGAGAGAAGACAGCGGCTCCTTTCCATTCATAAACTGAGACATCGTAATCACAGGAGGTTACAATGTTTCTGTTATGTGAATGGACAGAGTCAGCTGACTCTGTCCATACAGAAAAGGAAGAGTACATGGAGAGGGACAGCACAACGGAGGGGGACAGAAGCAGAACGGAGGGGGATAGAAAAACGGAGGGGGACAGAAGCAGAACGGAGGGGGACAGAAAAACGGAAGGGGACAGAAGCAGAACGGAGGGAGACAGAAGAACGGAGGGGGACAGCAGAACGGAGGGGGACAGAAGAACGGAGGGGGACAGAAGCAGAACGGAGGGGGACAGAAAAACGGAGGGGGACAGAAGCAGAACGGAGGGAGACAGAAGAACGGAGGGGGACAGAAGCAGAACGGAGGGGGACAGTAAAACGGAGGGGGACAGAAGCAGAATGGAGGGGGACAGAAGAACAGAGGGGGACAGAAGCAGAATGGAGGGGGACAGAAGCAGAATGGAGGGGGACAGCAGAATGGAGGGGGCATGGAGGAAGAACGGAGGGGGACAGAAGCAGAACGGAGGGGGGGACAGAAAAACGGAGGGGGACAGAAGCAGAAAGGAGGGAGACAGAAGAATAGAGGGGGACAGAAGCAGAACGGAGGGGGACAGAAGCAAAACGGAGGGGGACAGAAGAACAGAGGGGGACAGCAGAACAGAGGGGGACAGAAGCAGAATGGAGGGGGACAGCAGAACGGAGGGGGCATGGAGGAAGAACGGAGGGGGACAGAAGCAGAACGGAGGGGGACAGAAGAACAGAGGGGGACAGAAGCAGAACGGAGGGGGACAGAAAAATGGAGGGGGACAGAAGCAGAAAGGAGGGGGACAGGAAAACGGAGGGGGACAGAAGCAGAACCGAGGGAGACAGAAGAATGGAGGGGGACAGCAGAACGGAGGGGGACAGCAGAATGGAGGGGGACAGAAGAACGGAGGGAGACAGAAGCAGAATGGAGGGGGACAGAAAAACAGAGGGGGACAGAAGAACGGAGGGGGACAGAAGAACGGAGGGGGACAGAAGCAGAACGGAGGGGGGCAGAAAAACGGAGGGGGACAGAAGCAGAACGGAGGGAGACAGAAGAACAGAGGGGGACAGAAGCAGAACGGAGGGGGACAGAAGAACGGAGGGGGACAGCAGAACAGAGGGGGACAGAAGCAGAATGGAGAGGGACAGCAGAACGGAGGGGGCATGGAGGAAGAATGGAGGGGGACAGCAGAACGGCATGGAGGAGGATGCGGTGACAGTCAGCGTGTGTGGGAGAGTTACAAGCACCGATCGCTGTATAGATTTCATTAAAGCAGCTGAAAGCCGCTGGGGGAGAAGGTTGTAACCCCCCCACGCACCGATCACCGCTGACTGTACAGGTATCGGGTGAAGCATCGGGAGCATTTGCCCGAGTACAAGTACTCGGGCAAATGCTCGGTATCGGTGCCAATACCGATACTAGTGTCAGTATCGGGACAACCCTAATAATAAATGTACATAATATAACTGGGTACTAACATTTATATGTAAAGTTGATTCAGGGGATATCCGATTGCCTATCGGAGGATCAGGAAGGAATTTTTTTCCCCTGCTGGAGCAAATTGGATCATGCTTTGCTGGGTTTTTTAGCCTTCCTCTGGATCAACTCTGGGTATAGAATTGTGTATATAAGATTGTATCATTTTTTCCCCCCCTCTTATTAGTTAAACTAGATGGACTTGTGTCTTTTTTCAACCATACTAACTATGTAACCAGGGCAGGAAGTGAGGAAAATTTCCCAAACCAAACAGCAACAATAAAATCGCTTTTATTCAAATTATTAATTTTTTTTATTTTTAATAATAAAAAATAAATAAATTATAAATTATTTTAGTACTGAACATAATAAAAAACGAAGAAAAAACGAACAATTTTAACATGTGCGATTTAAACAAAATGCATTTATTTGTTTAAAATAAATACATTTTCTTTAAATAGCACATTAAAATTGTATAGTATGTACAATGATCTTGAGTACTAATAGTCTACTTATTCATTTGTTATAATCAATTTCATCTTTTCTGGAGAATTTCTATTGGACTTTGTTCTATAAAAAATGGCTTTGTATTCTAAGAACTTTTCTTAACCCCTCCATAATTCACAAGCCTCTTAAATACATTGTCTTAAGAGTCTCCATCAGTTAAAGGTTTCTTCTGTTTGCTAAATCTATTCCAAACGCATATATTTTTTTGTAAAACAATTTCCGTAAAGAAGGCAAGACAAAACGATAAAAAAATGGAAACATATTTCTTATTTTTCAAGTCATTATCTTTAAGTAAACTGTTATCGCTCAGTGACAAATGGATCTCTGCCTGCTTTCCAAGTGTTCCTCCATTAATCATCCCTTTTATTAGAACTTGGATTGGAAGAGGAATTACTAATTTCCTTCTTCTTAGCAATTTACAAATTGAGTCCTCTAATGTTTGGTTGCCCTTGCATTCCCCCTTGAGAAATGCCTTCATTTGTATACAGTTTCAAAATATTAAGTGAAATTGTGTAAATGAAAAAGATTTAATTACAAGTAATGATGGGCTCCGAACAGATACAATTTGTTAAAGCTGAACTCCAGACAGATATAAAAGATATAAGTGAATACAGCTCTGTGTTCATTAAGACATAATTAAATGTATATTTTTAAATGCAGGCAGTATGAATACCTACATTTGACCTGATATCAGCCTCTTCCAGTCCCTGTACAGCATATATCTCCATGAGGAAGGGACCCTGACAGCCTGGGCTCAGAGTAAGTGACTCCCTAATGGTGGCCATCATTCAACCCACTGAGGACATCTAGTGGCAGAAAAAGAAGTGCTACAGAACACAGCTCAGGATTGAGGGTGAGTATTAAAATTAATTAAAATTAGAAGAAAAGAGGTTTAACCTTAAAATACGTAGAGGGTTCTTTACTGTAAGAGCGGCAAGGATGTGGAATTCCCTTCCACAGGTCTCAGCTGGGAGTATCGATAGTTTCAAGAAACTATTAGATAAGCACCTGAATGACGCCATCTCTGACGAAACGCGTAGGGCGGAGCGGCACGCTGACGTCACCTCGTGTTTACATCTCGTATTCCAGAAGGACGGGTTTGTCTGTTTGTGCGCCAGCTGGCACATCAGACTTAAGGCTTATACTGACGTTAACATTGTAAGTGCAATACTTTGTTTTTAAATTTTAATAAATGTAAAAGGTTTTAGACTATTTGGAGCCTTTATCTTTTATGTACCATAGTCTGAGCCTATGAGAGGCGGTTTGAGGACAACCGAGCGTGCTTACTGTGAGTGGGAGCCAGGCTGTGTTTAGACCCAAACTCTCTTTTGATCCTCTGTAACAATGGTTCATAGGAAGTTGGTAAGAAGTGATTTCTTCTATCTGGTGGTGGATTCAGCACATAATTTGACAGCGGTTGGAGGCGCCATCGCATACATTGATGGACTTTACCATTATTTGAGCACTGGTGGACTTTATATTGATTTTATGCAATTATCAACTCTTGATTGCTTATAGCTTTAGCGCGATTCTTTTCTTTTCTGATATACAATGTAATACTGACATATAATCACACACATAGGTTGGACTTGATGGACTTGTGTCTTTTTTCAACCTCACCTACTATGTAACTATGTAACTATATTGCAGTGACATTGTTTTTGTTTTTTTTTCTTTTAACCACTTCATCTCCGGAAGATTTACCCCCCCCCCCCTTCCTGACCAGGACATTTTTTGCAATACGGCACTGTGTTATTTTAACTGACAACTGCACAGTCGTGCGACGCTGTACCCAAATAAAATTGATGTCCTTTTTTCCCCACAAATAGAGCTTTCTTTTGGTGGAAATTGATCACCTCTGCGGTTTTTATTTTTTGAGCTATAAACAAAAAAATAACGCCAATTTAAAAAATATATATATATTTTTTTACATTCTGCTATAAAACATATCCAATAAAAAAAATGTAAAGAATCAAATTTCTTTATCAATTTAGGCCAATATATATTCTGCTACATGTTTTTTGAAAAAAAAAAATCCCAATAAGCGTATATTAATTGGTTTGTGCAAATGTTATAGCGTCTATAAACTATGGTATTTTTATTTTTATGGAATTTTTTATTTTTTTCTACTAGTAATGGCGGCAACCAGCGACTTACAGTGGGACTGCGATATTGCACCGGACAAATTGGACACTAACTGACACTTTTGACACTTTTTTTTGGGACCAGTTACACTAATACAATGATCAGGGCTAAAAATATGCATTGTCACTGTACCAATGACATTGACTGGGAAGGGGTTAACATCAGGGGCGATCAAAGGGTCAACTGTGTGCCTAGCTGCTGTTTTACTACTGTGGGGGAGGTGCTTTGACTAGAGGAAGTCATGGATCCAGGAACACGGGATTCATGCTTTCCTTACTGACAGAATGGCAATCTTGACAAAAAAATAGAAAAAAAGGACACTCCTATGGCCACATCCGTATAAATTGTATGTCATAGAAAAGAAAAAAGGGGGTTCAACAAGGACCCCCTGAGCGGACTTTAGAGCCACAACAAACCTGAGAAAGCATAATCAAAATAACAATATAATTCAATTTTATTAAATATAAATACATACAATACAAAGACATTGACAAAAGATAATAAAAAATGATCTATATAGAAATATACATGATACAAGCCCCGATGTGTCTACGCGTTTCGTATAGAAATTCTTCAGAACACATTCAGGTTTAATACACAAGAGGGTTTCACTTGTAAAGAGGCTTTAACAAGTTCAAAAACGGTAGTTCAAATTTATTCAAATATAGACGTCAAGGTCTTAGCAATAGAGGTGGATGACCATCAACTGTTTCCATTTACAACCAATCTCGGGGTTCAGTTCCCACAAGGAAAAAGCCAATAAATAGCCAATAATAAATAGGAGTACTGCAGCAACCATAGAAGGGCATCAAGGAGCCCATAGACCGTATCTGCTCAATGGTCCATGTGGAACCGTGCAAATGCACTGGGAGAGCTTAAGGTAGAATTGGATGTAAGTCCCCAGGAGGATACAGAGAATGGTAATCTTGTTTACACAGGCAGATCGCCATCCTGCCTGTGTACAGAACGATCGCTGGGTGCCAGTAAACATTGGGCCTGCCAGACCCGCTGATTAGCTCTCACTGTGTAGAATCACAGCGAGCGTGAGCTGCCGGCTCCCACTCACGCCCCAGACCCGGAAGTGCAGGATCATGTGTATATGTACGCGATCCTGCGTAGCGCGGCTACCCTGTGGCAGTAAAATTGCTATAGGGCGGTCGGCTACTAGTTAATGCACTAATAATATTTTATTATTTTTTTGTGAATTTCTGCGAAATTTTGTTAAAAATATATAATAACACTATGGGGTTGATTTACTAACATTGGAGAGTACAAATATAGGGGAGGCTCTGCATAGAAACCAATCAGCGTCCATGTTTTTTGTCAAAGCCACTGGCGGCTCGTAGTATTTTTTTTTTTCCACAAGATTTTTTTGTACACAAGGTTTAGGAGTGTGTTTATGGGAGTGTTTGACCATTCTTCCAGAAGAGCATTTGTGAGGTCAGGCACTGATGTTGGATGAGAAGGCCTGGCTCGCAGTCTCCACTCTAATGTGAAAGCCAGTCAAGTTCCTCCACCCTAAACTCGCTCATCCATGTCTTGTCTTTATGGACCTTGCTTTGTGCACTGGTCCAAATCATTTGGTGGAGGGGGGATTATGATGTGGGGTTGTTTTTCAGGGGTTGAGCTTGGCCCCGTAGTTCCAGTGAACGGAACTCTTAAGGTGTCAGCATACCAAGACATTTTGGACAATTTCATGCTCCCAACTTTGTGGGAACAGTTTGGGGATGGCCCCTTCCTATTCCAACATGACTGCACACCAGTGCACAAAGCAAGGTCCATAAAAACATGGACTTAGCAAGGGTGGTGGAAAATTTACTTCAAGTGCAAAAATTCACATTATAATAGTAACTAAAACATATACAATTAAGTGTAACAATCCAAAAAATAAAAATTCTAAAGTTTTATAATGGTGGGAACCTCCCAACTAAAAAGTTGTTGCACTTGAAGTTAATTTGTATTGCAATTATCTGTAGAGGGGTTTCCACCACCCCTGCTAAGTTTAAAAAAAAAAAGATGTCTTATTCTCATTTTGATGTGTATTACATGGGAAAGCGCCTATCACTGGAATTATTACACTTGAAGTTAATCTGTATGGCAAATATCTATACGAGGGGTTTCCACCATCCCCGCTAAGTTTAATTTTGTATGTCTTTTTTCAGTTTGATGTGTATTATATGTGACATTACATATCACAGACCGGTATTGTGGGAATATTGACGTTTATTGAGCTTTCCATACATTAGAGGGTTCCACCATTGTTGTTAAGTTATTGATCAGTAAGTTATCGCTACGCTTTTTTTTTTTTTCTGGTGTGGGAACACGTAACAGTGGCAGGCCTTTTACTGACACTTATTAATTTTACCTCTAGTAGTTTATTGTAAATAGTAGTGTGGTGATTACCTAATATACTAAAGATCGTCATGTGACATTAACCACTTTGCGCCCGCGCTATAGACGAAAGACGGCTACAGCGCGGGTGCCAATTGCCGGGAGGGTGTCCCTTGGACACAGCCAGGCACAGATTTCTGTAAATGGGCAATCACAGCGACCGTTTACAGCATGATCAGAGCTTCCAATGAGAGATGATCTCATATGTAAACATATGAGATCATCTCTCATCGCCGGCTCTCCCTCCTCACACAAAAACAGCGTGTGAGGAGGGAGAGCTAACTGCTGCAGCAGTGTCAGAAAAAATTTAAAAAACGTGACCACAGTACCTGTCAGTGCCATCTGTCCCCACTGCCATCTGTCCCCACTGCCATCTGTCAGTGCCATCTGTCCCCAGTGCCACGTATAAGTGCCATTTGTCATCAGTGCCACATATTAGTGCCATCTGTCATTAGTGCCACGTATCAGTGCCATCTGTTATCAGTGTCACGTGTCATCAGTGCCACGTATTAGTGCCATCTGTCATCAGTGCCATCTGTCCCCACTGCCATCTTTCAGTGCCATCTGTCCCCACTGCCATCTGTCTCCACTGCAATCTGTCAGTGCCATCTGTCCCCAGTGCCATCTGTCAGTGCCATCTGTCCCCAGTGCCACGTAGAAGTGCCATTTGTCATCAGTGCCACATATTAGTGCCATCTGTCATCAGTGCCACGTATCAGTGCCACCTGTCATCAGTTCCACCTGTCAGTCTCATGTGCCATCTGTTAGCAGTGTCACGTGTCATCAATGCCACGTATTAGTGCCGCCATCTGTGATCAGTGCCACGTATTAGTGTCATCTGTCATCAGTGCCACGTATCAGTGCCATCTGTCATCAGTGTCACGTGTCATCAGTGCCACGTGTTAGTGCCATCTGTCATCAGTGCCACGTATTAGTGTCATCTGTCATCAGTGCCACGTATTAGTGCCATCTGTCATCAGTGCCACGTGTCATCAGTGCCACATATTAGTGCCATCTGTCATCAGTGTCATGTGTCATCAGTGCCACGTATTAGTGCCATCTGTCATCAGTGCCACTTCAGTGTCACGTGTCATCAGTGCCACGTATCAGTGCCATCTGTCATCAGTGCCACGTCAGTGTCATCAGTGCCACGTATCAGTGCCATCTGTCATCAGTGCCATGTCAGTGTCATCAGTGCCACGTATCAATGCCATCTGTCATCAGTGCCACGTCAGTGTCATCAGTGCCATGTACCAGTGCCATCTGTCATCAGTGCCACATCAGTGTCACATTTCATTGTCCTGGTGCTCCAGGGCCTTCAAAAGTATAATAGGTAGTCAACAAGTTAGATGTGTCATTTATGCTCCTTGAACACCTGACGGCGCTCCCTGCATGTTGGGCCTCTCTATGTGGCCGGCTGTGAAAAAGTCCCACACATGTGGCATCGTAATACTCAGGAGGAGTAGCAGAATGTATTTTGTGGTGTCATTTGTGGTATACAAATGCTATGTGAGAGAAAAAACCTATTACAATGACAATTTTGTGGGAAAAAAAAAATCTTCATTTTGCAAAGAATTGTGGGAAAAAATTACAACATCAAAAACCTCACCATGCATCTTACTAAATACCTTGGAATGTCTACTTTCAAAAAAGGGGTCATTTGGGGGGTATTTGTACTTGTTTGGGTCGCAAGAAATTAGATTTTTACCAAAGATATGTAGCAGTATAAATTGTGTCCAAAATTTATGAAAAATGTTTTTTCTTTTCAAAATTTTCGGTCTTTTTTCATTTATAGTGCAAAAAAATAAAAACCCAGAGGTGATCAAATACCACCAAAAGAAAGCAATTCATTTGGTTACAGTATTACATGACTGAGTAATTGTCATTCAAAGTGTGAGAGTGCTGAAAGCTGAATATTGGTCCGGGCAGGAGGGGGGTTTAAGTGCCCAGTTGTCAAGTGGTTAATAAACATCAATGGATTTCAGTTGTGCCCCACCAGGCCGGCCCCCTATGGACAATGTGCCTGTCTGCTGAGTTCATCTCCTCATCCTTTCACTCAGTGCACTGATGGGCACTGATTGGCAGCACTGATAGCCACTGATAGGCACTGCTTGGTGACACTTTTTGGCACTAATTGGCAGCACTGATAGGCAGCACTGATAGGTCCTGATTGGCACTGATAAGTGACGCTGATTGGCAGCACTTAGTAGCACTGATTGGCAGCAGTTATGGGCACTAAATGACAGCACTGATGGGCACTGATAGGTGGCACTGATGGGCGTTGATAGGAAACACTGATGGGCACTGATTGGAAGCACTGATGTGCACTAATTGGCAGCACTGATGGGCACTGATAGGTGGCACTGATGGGCATTGAGAGGCAGCACTGATTGTCACTGATAAATGGCACTGATAGGCAGCACTGATTGGCAGCACAGGTGGGCACTGATGGGCAGCACTGATAGGCAGCGCTGATGGGCACTAATTGATGGCATTGGTTGGCACTGATAGGCAGCACTGATGGGCAGTGATTGGCAGCACTGATGGGCACTGATTGGCAGCACTGATTGGCACTGATAGGCAACACTGATTGGCAGCACTGATGAGCACTGATAGGTGGCACTGATTGGAAGCACTGATTGGCACTGATTGGAAGCACTGATTGGCACTGATAGGTGGCACTGATTGGAAGCACTGATTGGCACTGATAGGCAGCACTGATGGGCACTGATTTGCACTGATAGGTGGAATTGGTTGGCACTGATTGGCAGCACTGATTGGTACTGAAAGGTGGCACTGATTGGCACTGATAGGTGGCATTGGTTGGCACTGACAGGTGGTACTGATGGGCACTGATTGGCACTGACAGGTGGCACTGATTGGCACTAATAGGTGGCACTGATGGGCCCTGACAGGTGACACTGATGGGAACTGACAGGTAACACTAATGACCACTGATGGGCACTAACAGGTGGCACTGATGGGCACTGACAGGTGACACTGATGGGCATTATGTAACTATGACATATGATCCTCTCTCATTGAGCCTCTGTATGAACGTATTATTATTTTTGATGTGTCTGTTCTATGGTCTCTATACTTTTAAAAATAAAGAATTGGAAAAAAAAAATAACAAGACTCTGTCATGAGATTGGGAGAAAACTGTTAGAGGCATAAAGTACAAACATTTGTAGAAGCTTGTCTGTGTCTTCACATGTTCCTAATAGCCAGTGAGGCTGCCCATCATAGTGACTGGCCAATAGGAACATGGGAGAGTTGGAAATCATAAGAAATTATGACTTTAAGCAGTTCCTTTCAAGTAGTTTAACAGTATGGATAATTTGGAGGGAAAGAAAGACTTAAAGTGGTTGTAAAGGCACAAGGTTTTTTACCTTCATGCATTCTATGCATGAAGGTAAAAAACCTTCTGTGTGCAGCAGCCTCCCTAATACTTACCTGAGCCCACTCTTGATCCAGCGATGTCCACAAGAGCCTTGCCTCTCCCCGGGGACTCACACTCCTGATTGACTTTTGGCAGCAGCAGGAGCCATTTGCTTCTGCTGCTGTCAATCACAGCCAGTGAGCCAATCAGGAGACAGAGGGGGCTGCATGTGTGAATGGACACAAAGAGCCGTGGGTCAGGAGGGCGGCAGCTTGGGTGAGCAAGCAACCCACAGAAGGGAGGAGCCAGGAGCGCCAGTGAGGGACCCAAGAAGAAGAGAATCCGGGCTGCTCTGTGCAAAACCACTGCACAGGGCAGGTAAGTATAACATGTTTGTTATTTTAAAAAAAAGGCTTTAGTATTCCTTTAAGAGTTAGGATCAAAAAATAGAGAGTTCCCTCAAATAAAGGACAGCTGTGAGCTATCAGAATAAAGGGTGTTGCTGATATGTACCTGAGGTTTAGATTCCAGGTACTGGTGATTAAGATTAATGCTAGGAAAAAAGAAATGTACAACTGTGCACCTCCAATATATTGGTATGTCATCAGGCAATGAGGAAGGGGCCTTACCACATTCTTGCTGAAAGTGGAAAATCCCTTTAAAGGATTTACAGTCCCATGACATTTGTGGCTAAATTATTTTAATTGTGTGTCAGTGATTTAAGGTTGCTGTAGGACAAAAAACAAGCATCCTCCACATAATTTATTACTTTCTACCACAATAATGTTAGCAATGACATTCCAGACTGCTAGATTTACCCCAAACGTACTGATAAAACTTGGCTATTAAAGCGTATGTTGTCATTATTAGCAGTGGGTCGGGTTGCACGAGTAATGGTAGAACCCATGTGCGTGTGTATGTACGTGTACACATATTTATGTATATGTACAATAAAATATGTTAAAAAAAGTTACTGTGTGTGTATGTATATATATATATATATATATATATATATATATATATATATAGCAAACCACCGCCGTCGCTTGACTTTGGCAGGCAGAGGCTGTGGACACAGAACTTCATTCCAGTCTAGATATTTTATCTCTCACTGTTCAACAGCCTAATTAACTGTCAACTGATCTGCTTGTTTTGGCTAAAAGCTAATAAAAAGGTTACAGCCTTACAACGGTCTTAACTTTGAATGAGTCAGAAGGAGAAGTGGTTGAGCAAATATCAGATATGAAAAATAAAGTTATCAGAATTTTGGCACGTCCAAGTTCTGTTTTTGTGTGTTATCTCTGGTTTTACTGTGCAACTTTGCTGTAATTATTTTCAGGGTGAGAACTTAAAGCTCAACTCTGGACAAAAAATTATTTTAAGTTTGGATCGAGAATGGAGAGGATGGTCATTTTATTTATTGTTGTTTATGACCACCTTGGGGATTTTGCGGATGTTCACCTGACTTCTGGTGTTGTGAGTTATTTTTTTGCTGATTTTGGAGAGGTTCAATTCCTCTCATATTGACCACACATAGGGTGCAGAGATACCACAGGTGTACCCACTAGGAGGTTTTCTCTGTCCACCAGTATCAATGACAGCTGTCCTGTCAACAGTGGGGTTCCCCCTCTCTCCCGAATGGAGAAAAGACAGCAAAACATTTCAAGATATTATCTAACTATACATAGAGTCCGGAAGACCTTAGAACTTCTAGCAATGTTTTTTTGCCATCTATGTTACATGAAAGGCAGGAATTAAGAGAAAACGTCTCCCCAGTGGTGCCACAAATAGAAATAAAAACGCAGAAAGTTATCAAATAAGAGCTCCAGGTATCTCTAAACCAGCCTTTTTCAACCAGGGTGCCCAGGAACCATGGGATGCCCTGAGGTTTCTTCAGGGGGGCCTTGGCAAAACGCCTTAAAATGTATCAAAAATTGAATACAAACCAGCAGATGGATCAAGCCTGCCTTTCAGTTACATAAAGCCACAGGTCTTCATTGTGCACCATTACGGCTTTCTAGACACCGGCATCCTAACAACCAATGACATCATCAGTTAATAAGGAGGATGCCTGTTGCCTTCACAGCATCTGGAGTGACATTAGCTGACTGATGGAGAGAAATTGAGGTAGAAGAGAAACACTGGAATACTAGTCAGTCCCGGTATGCAAAAGTGTATTTGCTTTGGAAAAATAAACCACCTCCAAGGTTAGTTGTCCTACATGTGGATGTTGCTGCATTATGTAATACTATTAGAATTGTTTTTTACATTTTAGCATGGGGTGCCTCGAGACTGTCCATAATTTTAAAGGGTGCCTTTAAATTGTCTATAATTTTAAAGAGGTTATAAACCTCGTGGGAAAAAAAAAACCTGCAAAACAAAGGCATAATGAGCTAGTATGCATCGCATACTAACTCATTATGAAATACTAACCTTAGAACGATGCCCTGGATCGGCGTCGGCCCTCCAAGTAAAGTGCGGACATCTTCCACTGGCGTTACTTCTGGGTTTGCGGCTCCGACGCTGTTGTTGGCCAGAGCTGCGATGATGTCACTCCTGCGCATGTGCACGGCATGACTCCTGAAGAAATGGCACCAGCGGCCTGTTTCTTCAGTGTGCATGCGCCAATGATGTCGGCAGCAGCGCATATACTGAATATTTCCTAAACTGTGCAAGTTTAGGAGATATTCAAGGTACCTTGTTATAGGCTTACCTGTAGGTAAAAGTGGTGTAGCAGCGTTTACAACTACTTTAAAGGGTGCCTCGACTGAAAGAAGGTTGAGAAACACCGCTCTAAACAAGGAGTACAAAAAAGTACAATAAATGCAAATAATACCTAAATCTTTATTCAAATTGATAGTATATTTTTTGAAAACACATAAAATAGCCACTTAGCCAGATATGTTTGTAGGCCCTTTATTACTCAAGTCCATATATGCAGATCAGATAAAATCTGTTATATAGGATAACAGGGATGGGTCACAGATTGGAGATATGTGTCCCCACTTTTTGGGTTGTGGTCCCTTTAAGGGAAAAATGGGAATACAACAGGGTTAGGGGTTCCGGGTAGTCCAGTCAAAAAGGAAAGGACTGATTTACAGAGCTCTCTGGATTGGTAAGTCCTCATTTGGAACCAGTAACATTGAGTGATTTTGGTTGGGAAAGAGCCTCCAATCTTGAGTACAAGAACTTTGGTTAACCTGCCTGCAGAGGAGGTCTGAAAAGGAAACAGGATGGGGTCAGCACCTATCGATGAGGTGGAGTGAAGTAGTTCATAGCAGTGAGCAAGTGTGGACTGTCTGGCAACTGAGACATTGGTTTTCTGAGCTCCTGAAGTCTTTGTGGTGCCCGAAGCAGACGTAAGCCCTGAACCCATGTGTGGGACTGGTATACTGGCAGTGAGCCATTATGTTGTCATAACTATACCAGGTTTATGGACATTTTGCCTTTGCTTTTGCTGAAGAAAGCTGTTTTTGTTTGTTTGCTTTGAGAACCCAATAAAAACTGTTCTTTTTATAAGTGGCTGGCTGGTATTCCCATGCTCCCCATATTACACTGTATACAGATGATGCATTTGGGAAACACAGATAAATACTGTATATGAAATAATGTCCATAAACTTTCAGAAATTTTCTTATAGTAATGGCACACACATGACTGTTCCTATGTCTATATTCTGTAGAAATTAAAAAAAAAATGCCTCTCCTTTACAGTAGTGTAACTGTAGTGTAACCTTGATTGTGTCCGAACTTCAGACAAAGTCAATGTTCCAATGCTAAAAGGACAAACTATATAATCAAGTCAAATATCATTGAACATGAATACAGCCACATTCTTTCAGAATGTGATGAGCAATGTTCACAATAGTCATCCCTTAGGATAATTCCGAATATCTCCTCAAGTAGCTCCAGTATCAATGTCAGTTTGGTATCAATCAGCAGATCCAACCAGGACAACTGAAAAAGTCCTCTAAATCTGATATCCTTTCGTTCAGGGAGTAAACAAGCAAGATATTATTATTATCAGTAATAGCTAATGGCAGTTCAATAATTCTATGTTGTCTCTATGTAAATCAGAGAATTATATTCAGAGAACAAACATGGCAGTTCACATCCATGTAAAGAATTATGCTTAGAGTATGAGTACAGGCAAACACAAAATTGCCTTCTTCAGAGAATGCAGGACTCTGGCATCACTACATGTACAGTATATACCTGAGTGCAAAAAGTTTGGTCTTAAAGGAATAAAATATATTCAAATTAAATAGGGGAATTTTGTGGGTACTACGTCTTAAAAACCTAGACTTAAGTCAATCATTTTTTTTTTAATTGCTTCTCTGCCTTTTGGCTAAGAACAAGTGTAGTATCTGTTCTCATTGGTGTCCAGTAGAAGTGCTCCACTGTCATTCTGGCCTAACAGCTGGGATAGTTGGTTGAATAGTAGCCCTGCTGGTATGATGGGGGCTCTGAGGGATCTTCCCATGTTTTTTTTATAGCCTTCTTAGGTCTTTGTCTTTATAGCTATGTTGCATAATTGTTTTGCTTCCTACTCATAAATTCGATGATTAAAAGTTTCCTGACACTCTCTCATGCAGGCCAATGGGGATCCCCTGTATTAGATTATTGGTTATTAGATTAGTGGTTGTAAAGACTGAAGGTCTTTTTACCTTCATGCATTCTATGCATGCAAGGTAAAAAAACCTTCAGTGTGCAGCTTCCCCCTCAGCCCCCCAATACTTACCTAAGCCCAATCCCGATCCAGCAATGTGCATGAGACCTGAGGCTCTTGCAGGTCTCTCTCTCCTGATTGGCTGAGATGCAGGAGCCATTGGCTCCCACTGCTGTCAATCACAGCCAGTGAAGCGGGACCAGGGGCGGGGCTGAGGTGCATTGTCTGTGTCTTTTGGACACAGAGAGCCAGCTTGGGACTGAACATGCATGAGTGGCGCCCACAGCAAGTGGCTTGCTATGAGGGGCCTCAGCAAGAGGGAGGGGCCAGAGCGCTGGCGGGGGACCCGAGAAGAGGAGAATCAAGGCTGCTCTGTGCAAAACCACTGTACAGAGCAAGTATAAAATGTTTGTTATTTAAAAAAAAAACGAGTGAGTTTATTTTATAGGGAAGTGGGTCTGGCACTATGTGGTTCTTTTTCCAGTCTAACATCAAAAAAAATAAATTGGTAATATCATATGACAAGGTAAAACATAAAGTGGCTCAGATCCTGTCCAGAAAAATTAACAATATACCATCGCTAAATATATCCTGCCCCATATAGATTTGCATATGATGGGGCACAAGTTATGCTCATCACTATCCCCTGCATCTGGAGGTAGTGGAGGCCAGAAAACACAAACTTATTATGTGTATGTAGAAGTTCGTGGAGTCACAATAGGAAAATATTGTGATGTTATTGTGCAATATTACATGCTCTCAACCATGAATTCACTCATTGTAGCCTAAGTTTGTCGGGAATACTGATCTTTAATGTTAGAACATCGTAAAAAAAATGCTTTGCTATTGTTTTAGCATTTACATGAAAATCATAATAATATGATTCTACTTGTAACATTTGTAACAGAATAATACTTGTAACATTTGTAATATGTGTGACAGTTTTTATTGCCATTCAAAAGGTAAATGTAGAATTCCCTAACATTCAATCCTAAGACAAAAAAGTCTTAAGAATATTGGATCACGAGAGTGAAAGAACATTCCACCGATAGAGAAAATAGCCTAACCATGGGCGTCCACATGGGGGGGGCAAGTGCCCCCTACTGGAGCAAGGTGTCTGCACACGGACACTCGGGGCCGATCCTAGGCAGGTGTCCAGGGTACACTGCGCCCAGGCGCCACAAGCTGCAGCAATGGGGGGGGCAGTCACTTACTGTTACATTCAGCAGCAGTGGCGCTGCCCCGACTCCCTAGACCAGTGATGGCGAACCTTTGCACCCCAGATGTTTTGAAAATACATTTCCCATGATGCTCAACTACACTGCAGTGCATGAGCATCGTGGGAAATGTAGTTCCAAAACATCTGGGGTGCCAAGGTTCGCCATCACTGCCCTAGACTCTCTTATTGCACCATCCGCTGACCTCTCTGCTGCCCGCTGCACTGGTTGCTAGACTCGCCTGCCGCCTGGTGTCTAGCAACCAGTGACATCACGTCATGAGGGCGAGGCCCCAGCATTCAGAGCAGAGGAGGAACTGGTCAATTTTGGCTCCACCCACCTCCTCCATCTTCTCCAGGCAGCGCGGCTCAAAGCCTGAGGGAAGGAAGGGAGCATGCCTGAAGAGCTGAGTGTGAGCTGTCCACCTGCATCTGCACCTGCCTGAGGTGAGGCAGCCTGTGTCCATGTTCTGGAGTTCATCTAACAGCACTACTTGTATAATTGCGGTCAAGGTGTTAAATTAATTATTTCATGATAGATATGCAGGAGATATCATTGCTAACCTTCTAAAAATGCTTTTTACCTGGCTATAATTCCTTCCCCCCACTTTTTTTCCCTTACCTTTTACTTTCTTCTGCAAAGGCAAGTAAGGAAACTCAATTAGCCAGCGGATCCAACGTTGACCTGGTGGGATCATCCTCTCTGCAGCAGCTGCACAGGTCCGGGGATGCCATGTTGCCTTTGACAGCTGCTGGTTCCTCCGGGTGCAGGCACCGCCAGGCCCAACCCCTCCACCTTACAGAACAGGACTGCATGTTTTAGATCCCAGAAGGCAGCAGGGGCACCGCATAATTCGCCTAGGCGAATTACGGAAGTTGGGGGGTGGACTGAGCCTTTTAAGCCAAAAAAAACCCAGTAACACCCCTTTCACGCTGGAGGCATTTTTCTGGCGCTAAAAGGCTAAAAATAGCGCCTGTAAAGCACCTGAAAAATGCCTCCCCTGCAGCCCCAGTGTGAGAGCCCGAGTGCTTTTACACTGGGGTGGTGCACTGGCAGGACGTTAAAAAAAAGTCCTGCAAGCAGCATCTTTGGGGCGGTGGAGGAGCGGTGTATACGCCGCTCTTCCACCGCTCAAGCCCATTGAAATGAGCGGGGACCGCTGCCGAAGCGTCTGCCGCTAGCAGGGGTTAAAAGCGGCCTGCTAGCGGCCGAATAGTGTTGCTAAAACGACGGTAAAGCCCTGCAAAAACTAGCGGCGCTTTACCGCTAACGCGAAAGTACGAAAATTAACTCGATATCAGTGCTGCAAAGGGGGTTGGGGGGTTTATGGAGAGGAGGAGAGTGCCGCGGTATGGTGAAGGTCCGCTTTAGGTACTATCAACTTGGGTCTGAGTCCTAGAGACTTGATGTGTGAGAGATCTAAAAAGAAGTTGGTTTGGTGCTAGTCTAGTGAGATCCTCCAGTGTTACCCCACAACTGTAGTCAGTATGTAATATGATAAGTGCCTTCTGACCCCTGGGGGGCCATCTTCAACATTACAAGTTTTCTTTGTATAACACAGCAGTAGATTGCTGGGCCTTTCTTCTGTGCAGTGTAAGTTTGATGCTGTCGCCGTTGTCATGTCAAACGTGGTCTTCCACCTTCTACACTGCAAGTCCACTGTTTCCCATATGGGTGGCACATCATTAGTCTGTTATCTCTGCTGGAACCTGTCTGCCCTGGGAGATCCTGCTGGTAGTAAAACTACAAACGGCATAGCTTTTGGCTTCATAGGTACAGACAAGCCTCATCAGCTCAACAAGCCTATGTACCTATGTAAAATTTGATATTCCTAAACTTTAAAAAAATAAGGACCTGTTTACCTTTCCAACTCATTTTTATTGATTATTTATTAATTATCATAGATATATTATTACATTGCATTGTATTTGTTTTACGTTTCTTCTATAATATTGCATTCCGTTGTATTCTCTGTATATTACTAAGGTATATTACTAAGGATTTGTGATCTGAATCCCTTTGGTCTACTGATCATTAGCGTAGACATAATGCATCACAGTTACATTAGTTATTGGATATACAGGTAACTCAATATGTACTCTGTCCAGACCACCAGGAGCACAGCACCTAAAACAAGTGACCTTCATCAGCCCCTGACACCAGAGCCTGCTTATCCATACTCATCCTCCCACTCCCAGCCTACACATGACTGCAGTATATACGTCTCATTAACCAGGACCATGTAGCACAGAGCACCATTAAAGTCACCTAACCATAAAAATAGGTGTTCTCATGTAAAAAGAAGCCTGAACTAGATAAGAACAATACATCAATTTTCCAGATAACAGCAAGAAATTTTACAAGAATGCTCCTTTTTTTTCTCCATTTTTCATCCTCAATTTAAGGATTATTTGACAACTGAAAAAAAAAAAAACATCTAGTGCTTCCACACTGTACTATACCACTGCATACCATATATCTGAATGACTGATTAAATGCATTATGAACATAGTGAGTAAAAAATATTTAAATGATTTGCAAAATATTTGAAAATAAAATGATACATGAACTAGACAAGAATAATGCATCAATTGTTTAGATAACAGCAATTTATTTAACACTGTACAAGTTAAATAAATAAATATATATATATATATACCACAGTATTCCACATACCTGAACAAATAATTAAATGTCTAATAAAATTAGTGAATAATTAATATTTAACTGATTTGCAATAAAAAACAATACATTTATTGTAAAATCTTACATTTCTGTGATGTTTTCAACAAAGTGTTATGCCCCGTACACACGATCGAATTTTCTGACAACAAATGTTCGATGTGAGCTTGTTGGCGGAAATTCCGACCGTGTGTACGCTCCATCCAACATTTGTTGGCAGACTTTCCACCAACAAATGTTGGATAGCAGGTTCTCAAATTTTCCGCCAACAAATTTTTGTTGTCGGACTTTCCGATCGCGTGTACACAAGTCCATCGCAGAAAGGTCCACGCATGCTCAGAATCAAGTACGAGCCGGAACCGCTCGGTCTTGTAAAGCTAAAATTCGTAATGGAGATATCACGTATGTCTTGTACGTCACTACGTTCGTAATTGTTGGCCAAAATTTGTGTGACCGTGCGTATGCAAGACAAGTTGGAGCCAACAACCTTCGAACAAAAATCCACAGTTTTGTTGTCGGAAAGTCCGATCGTGTGTACGTGGCATATTTGTTAGTTTTGATTTGATTCTTTTTTTCATACTATATGAGGATATTTTACCATTTTTTAATTTTAAGATTAGGGGCCTATTTATATTTCTGTCTAGGGATGAGCTTTCTGTTTGGGTTGAAAACCGAACATTATGGGCCGGTCGCGCCAAATGCGAGCGGCGCTTAACGGCCCATAATGCTATGCGAAGCGCAGTGCATTGCTGTATGATGATTGGCCAGAGCATGCACCATGACCTGCATGCTTTGGCCAATCACAGCACCTTCAGCTAAGAGAGCCATAATTGGCCAAAGGCAGGGTGCCTTTCGCCAATCATGGCTCAGGGGGACTAAGTCCACGCCCCACACTATATAAGGCCGCCTGCACGTCGGCCTCGTGTAGTGTGTTGTTGGCATTGACGGAGAGAAAGTCTCATTTAGATTGAGCAGGCAGGCAGATTATTCAGTTAGCTGCAGTGTATTTAATATATATATACAGATAGTCTCGTGTATATATATATATATATATATATATATATATATATATATATATATATATCCATTGTATCCAGTTTAGCTATATCTGACTACAGTCCGTTCCTGGTGTATTGTTTCTAATATACTTCAGGCAGGCAGGTGATTCAGTTAGCTGCAGTGTATTTAATACATAAATATACAGATAGTCTCTTATATAAATATATATATATATATATATATATATATATCCACTGCATACAGTTTAGCTATATCTCACTGCAGGCTGTTCCTGGTGTACTGTTTCTAATATACTTAGAATATATTTAGAGTATACTAATATACTCTAATATTCAGTACAGTACTGTGCACCCCTAGTGCAGTTGCTACTACTTTCCTGGTGGTGTACACAATACATACAGTGCACCCATAGTTGTTATTACACTTCTGTTGGTGTACACAGTACCGTGCACCCCTAGTGCAGTTGCTACTACTTTCCTGGTGGTTTATACAATACATACAGTGCACCCATAGTTGTTATTAAACTTCCGTTGGTGTACACAGTACCGTGCACCCCTAGTGCAGTTGCTACTACTTCCCCGGTGGTGTACACAATACATACAGTGCACCCATAGTTGTTATTAAACTTCTGTTGGTGTACACAGTATTGTGCACCCCTAGTGCAGTTGCTACTACTTTCCTGGTGGTGTACACAATACATACAGTGTACCCATAGTTGTTATTACACTTCTGTTGGTATACACAGTACTGTGCACCCCTAGTGCAGTTGCTACTACTTTCCTGGTGGTGTACACAATACATACAGTGCACCAATAGTTGTTATTAAACTTCTGTTGGTGTACACAGTACCGTGCACCCCTAGTGCAGTTGCTACTACTTCCCTGGTGGTGTACACAATACATACAGTGTACCCATAGTTGTTATTAAACTTCTGTTGGTGTACACAGTACCGTGCACCCCTAGTGCTGTTGCTACTGCTTTCCTGGTGGTGTACACAATACATACAGTGTACCCATAGTTGTTATTACACCTCTGTTGGTGTACACAGTACCGCGCACCCCATTCGAGCGGTGCGTCACGGCCCCTAATGCACTGCGTCATCGCAGTGCATTGCTGGCTGATGATTGGCCAAGCATGCACTATGACCCGCATGCTTTGGTCAATCACAGCACCGTCAGCGAAGAGAGCCATAATTGGCCACAGGCAGGGTGCCTGTGGCCAATTATGACTCAGGGGGTTAAGTACATGCCCCACACTATATAAGGCCGCCCGCACGTCGGCCTCGTGTAGTGTGTTGGTGGCGTTTGTTCAGAGAGAGACAGAGAGAGTGTCATTTCATTTAGTTTGAGCAGGCAGGCAATTCCTGGTGTTCTGTTGCTAATATACTTCAGGCAGGCAGGCAGGCGAGACAGTTAGATAGCTGCAGTGTATTTAGTATATATATGCATCCCGGTTTTGTATATATATATATATATATATATATATATATATATATATACACTGTATACAGTTTAGCTAGATCTCTCTGCAGACCGTTCCTGGTGTACTGTTGCTAATATCAGAGGTAAATAGAAAACACCGCGCTAACCAGTAAAATGAATGAAAGCTGCTGCATACAGTTTGACAAAAACAACAAAATAGGCATATGGAAAAATGCAGCGCATGTACAAATGAATATAGGTCTTTAAAATGGTGAAACAGTCAAGAAATAACTAATTGACCACAGGTGCCTTGAAACACAAACGTCCATAGATGGATGTAAATGTCCAACCGCACAGGAGGTATAAGTACTCCAAGGGGTGGTGATGGTCTGATGGTTGTCAGAAAACACCTGGCATCATACAGTGACTTCCCAACCGAGAAACCGGGTCCCAATGGGTCATTCAGAGAAAGTGCAAAAAAGCCTCTTACCAGATCCTGTGGATTCCCATGTCAGCGACAGGGAATCGCATGCGCAGTTTGTCACAAATGACGTGGAATGGGAGCTCAGGAATCGCCAATCTCTTGGATTGTGGTCTATATGGATCTCGGCCGGCAACCGGATGAGTCCTCACAAAGAACCGTCCTCACACCGAACCGTCCCAGCGTGCATCAGAAGTTTCACAAACGGTCCCCCGAAAGGAGCAGTTGGAGGGACTGGATCTCATGCGGTAAATGTGGAAACAAAAAGAATGTGCCTCCACATGGTGCAGATAAAAAAGGGTGTTTTTATTGACAAAAATGACCATACACAAATAAAAGCGTGATCACGGTGGATAAAAACAAATGGGCAACAAAGAGAGTGGTGTATGTACCCGACGCGTTTCGACCTAGGGGTCTTCAACACCCCTGTTGAAGACCCCTAGGTCGAAACGCGTCGGGTACATACACCACTCTCTTTGTTGCCCATTTGTTTTTATCCACCGTGATCACGCTTTTATTTGTGTATGGTCGTTTTTGTCAATAAAAACACCCTTTTTTATCTGCACCATGTGGAGGCACATTCTTTTTGTTTCCACATTTACCGCATGAGATCCAGTCCCCCCAACTGCTCCTTTCGGGGGACCGTTTGTGAAACTTCTGATGCACGCTGGGACGGTTCGGTGTGAGGACGGTTCGTTGTGAGGACCCATCCGGTTGCCGGCCGAGATCCATATAGACCACAATCCAAGAGATTGGCGATTCCTGAGCTCCCATTCCACGTCATTTGTGACAAACTGCGCATGCGATTCCCTGTCGCTGACATGGGAATCCACAGGATCTGGTAAGAGGCTTTTTTGCACTTTCTCTGAATGACCCATTGGGACCCGGTTTCTCGGTTGGGAAGTCGCTGTATGATGCCAGGTGTTTTCTGACAACCATCAGACCATCACCACCCCTTGGAGTACTTATACCTCCTGTGCGGTTGGACATTTACATCCATCTATGGACGTTTGTGTTTCAAGGCACCTGTGGTCAATTAGTTATTTCTTGACTGTTTCACCATTTTAAAGACCTATATTCATTTGTACATGCGCTGCATTTTTCCATATACTGTTGCTAATATACTTCAGGCAGGCAGGCGAGACAGCTGCAGTGTATTTAGTGTATATATATGCATCCCGGCTTTGCATATACTGTATATATATATATATATATATATACACTGCATACAGTTTAGCTTCATCTCACTTCAGACCGTTCCTGGTGTACTGTTGCTAATATACTTCAGGCAGGTGGGCGAGACAGTTAGCGGCAGTGTATTTAGTATATATATACATCCCGGCTTTGTATAATTTTTAATATATAATTTAATATATATATACAGGCTTGTATATATGTAGTCTAGCCAAGCCTATACCTGACGAGGCCATTGCCTGAGTCCGTGTTCAAAGACACTTTCAGCCAGGCAGGTGACTCACTGAGCTGCAGTTCATAAAATATATATCCACTGCATTGTATTCCAGCCAAGCCTATACCTTACTGTAGGCCATTCTTTGAGTGCGTGTTCAAAGACACTTTCAGCCAGGCAGGTGACTCACTGAGCTGCAGTTCATTTTATATATATATATATATATATATATATATATATATATATATATACAGGCTTGTGTATATATATATATATATATAGATACAAACAAAGCCTGGGGAAAGCCCAGGAAAAAATTCCAAGCCTACTTACCACCAGCTCGCAGACAACCAAATTGACCTGTCTAACAGTATGCGTTAAAAACAGGGGTTTAGTCCGCACGCATTTGCAAACGCATGCGTAAGCCACAGAGCCTCGTCATGGCACCCTGATATCTGTGGTCCTAACACTAAAATATGAGTGTCCCCACAGTGGAGGCAAATGCATTCTGATGGATAAATGCGGGAAGGTGGACTGAAGGGCAGCCCACCCCTTCTTAAAGGTACAGGAGCACACCAAACACCCAGCAAATAGCACTATGACTGCAAAGGTGCTGGTGCGTTGCTGGACCAATACACACACCAACATGATCTCAAAAAACTTGCCACCACCCTCATTTATAGCTGGCTATCGCAGTAAGCGGCATTGGAGGGCTACAAACAGATACAAACAAAGCCTGGGGAATGCCAAGGAAAAAATTCCAAGCCTACTTACCACCAGCTCACAGACAACCAAATTGACCTGTCAAACAGTATGCGTTAAAAGCAAGGGTTTAGTCCGCACGCATTTGCAAACGCATGCGTAAGCCACAGAGCCTCGTCACGGCACCCTGATATCTGTGGTCCTAACACTAAAATATGAGTGTCCCCACAGTGGTATATATAGTTGTATATATATAGTCTAGCCAAGCCTATACCTGACTGTAGGCCATTGCCTGAGTGCGTGTTCAAAGACACTTTCAGCCAGGCAGGTGACTCACTGAGCTGCAGTTCATTTAATATATATATATATATATATATATATATATATATATATATATATATATATACAGGCTTTTATATATATATATATATAGTCTAGCCAATCCTATACCTGACTGTAGGCCATTGCCTGAGTGCATGTTCAAAGACACTTTAAGCCAGGCAGGTGACTCACTGAGCTGCAGTTCATAAAATATATATCCACTGCATTGTAGTCCAGCCAAGCCTATACCTTACTGTAGGCCATTCGTGGTGTACTGTTTTTAGTAATCCTCAGCACGTGGCCGTGGGGCACGCTTGTCCTTTTTTTCGGCAGCTGGCCGTGTTGAGCCACAACATGCAGAAGAGTTGGTAGAGTGGATGGCCAAGCCGTCCTCATCCTCCTCATCCTCTGTCACCCAGGCTCAGGGTACTTTGTCTGCCAATGCAGCTGCCAAAGCGGCCTCTTCCATCGGCTCAATGTCATCAGTCACTCCTTCCCTAGCCCCACCATCATGCCCTGAGGAGTCCCCCGAACTGTTCGACCACAGTGTAGGGTACATGCTGCAGGAGGATGTGCAGCGTTTTGAAGGCTCTGATGATGGTACCCAGGTTGAGGATGAAGGCAGTAACGTGAGCCCAGAGAGAAGAGGGGGTGACCAAGAAGGACAAGACACTGGCAGTCATGTTCCCCCAGCTGCAGCATACTGCCAGGTTTGCTCCAGTGGCGAGGAGGGAGGGGGTGATGAGGTCACTGACTCTACGTGGTTGCCTGATAGAAGAGAGGAGGAGGAAGAGGCACATCTCCAATGAGGCAGGATGCCCTCCAGGGGCCAGCTTAAGGGCAGCCAACCGACTGCATCACACCGCAGAGCTCCACATGTGCAGGGCGCTGCTGACTCTGTACGTTTTTCCAAAATTTCTTTGGTGTGGGCCTTTTTTGAGATGTGTGCAAATTGCACTGTTGCTGTTTGCAACATATGTCTGAAGCGTATCAAGCGTGGCCAAAACAGCAGCTGCTTGGGCACCACATGATTGACCAGACATATGACGACCTCCCATGCAGTCCTTTGGCAACAGCACTTAAAAGACCCACATCAAAGAACAAGGCGGGCCTCTCCTTGCTCCTCATCAGCTGGGATCTCCAACCCCACTATACCTTCAGTCCTCTCAGAAACCAGCACTGACAGGAATGAAGGTGTAGAAATAGGTGTCCCAAGTACTTGCGGCCAACATCCGATTTTAGCAGGCAAATTTCCCTACCCCAGTTGCTAAACCGTCAAAAGAAATTCGGTCCCAGCCATCCACATGCTCAGCGTTTGAATGCTAACTTGGCCAAATTGCTAGCACTGCAACTGCTGCCTTTTCAGCTGGTAGACTCTGCCCCCTTTTGTGAATTTGTGGAATATGCGGTACCTCAGTGGCAGGTTCCCAAACGCCATTTCTTTTCACGGAAGGCCATTCCTGCTCTCTACCAGCATGTGGAAAGCAATGTCTTGGCCTCGTTGGACAGGGCGGTCAGCAGTAAGGTGCATATTACTGCTGACTCATGGTCCAGCAGGCATGGACAGGGACGTTACCTTTCTTTTACGGTGCACTGGGTAACTCTGCTGGCAGCTGGGAAGGATGCAGGACAGGGTTCAGTATTGTTGGAGCTTATTCCGCCACCATGCCTCCATAATACTAGTGGTGATTCTGCCACAGCTCTCTCTTCCACTCCTTCTCTTCTTCTTCCTCTATGGCCTCTTCCCCTGCAGATTTCTCCTCTGAACCAGCGGTGCTTCGTAGGTGTTCAAGGGGCTACGCAAGCACTCAGGCAAAAAGATGCCATGCGGTGCTTGAGTTGGTCTGCTTAGGGGACAGGAGCCACACTGGGGCAGTGATTCTGTCAGCTCTGCAGGGGCAGGCTCAGAGGTGGTTGCCGCCATGCCAGCTTCAGCCAGGAGTTGTTGTATGCGACAATGGCACCAACCTCCTCTCTGCCCTCCGACAGGGACACTTGACCCATGTTCCCTGTTTGGCTCACATCCTGAATTTGCTGGTGCATCAGTTCTTGAGCAGGTACCCGGGCTTACAGGATTTCCTGAGGCAGGCCAGGAAAGTCTGTGGTCATTTCCACCGGTCATATAATGCCAGTGCTCTGCTGGCTGACATTCAAAGAGAATGCAACCTGCCCAAGAACCGTCTCATTTGTGACATGCCCACCAGGTGGAACTCAACATTGGCAATGCTGCAGTGGCTGCACGCAGCAGAGGGCCATCAATGAGCACCTGTGTGAGTATGGCACCAGAACAGGGTCAGGGGAGCTTGTTTTTTTTTTGCCACGCCAGTGGCTAATAATCAAGGATGCATGCACTGTCCTGTCACCATTTGAGGATGCCACGAGGATGGTGAGCAGTGACAGTGCATGCATCAGTGATACTGTCCCTCTTGTCTTCCTGTTTTGAGCACACGTTTTGTGGAATAATACACACGGCACTTGAGGCAGAAAAGCGGGAGGAAGAGGAGGACTTCCATACCTCTCAAGGCCCCCTTTATCCAGATACTAGGAGGAGGAGGATTGTGTCAGCATGGAGGTGGAGGATAACACTCAGCATCAGCAGCAGTCTTCAAGGGATCGTTTTCAGTCCCCAGAAACCCATGGAGTTATACGTGGCTGGGAGGAGGTGGTTGAGGATCATGTGATCCTTAGTGACCCAGAGGACTCAGGATCGAATGCCTCTGCAAACCTACGCTGCATGGCCTCCCTGATCCTGCAAAGATTACATTACAGCCACAAGCAGTTTTAAATTACTTTTATTCCTTTAAAAATGTCATTTTGTGCAGGGACTGTTCTAAACACAGGAAAAATGCGCCATTTTACAGGCATACTATAGACACCCCCCAGGCACGATATTTAAAGGAATATTTCACTTTTATTGTTTCACTTTAAGCATTATTATAATCACTTATCTCGAAAAAACGTCAGTTTTTAAAACTTTTTTTGCATTGATTTTTGTCCCCTGATGCAGGACAATAACTTGCATATTAGCCTTTAAAATTAGCACTTTTGATTTTTCTTGTTTGCGTCCCATAGACTTTCACGGGGTTCACGTGTTTGCACAAATTTTTGGTCTGTTCGCATGTTCTGCCGCAAACCGAACCGGGGGGTGTTCGGCTCATCTATTTTTGTTGTGTGTTAGTGTGTGTTGTATTAGGGTAGCCCATTGAAATCCATTAGGATGTATACACACTAAAAGGTTCCAAAAATCTTACCTGTCACAAAATGTCTAACACAATGCACTGCATTGCACATTATATGCATTTTTTAATTGCACTCTAACAAGGCAATGCACATACATTGAAGTGTGCCACAATGCTCTATAGTGTGTTGAATTTTGTGACTTGTACAGTTTTTTGGAGCACCTTGGTGTTTTGATAGCCTAATAGACTTTGTCAACGTAACATACATTAATGTGTGACTTATCGTGCCTTAACGCACACTCATGCACGATGCAAAAATGTAAATGGGGCCTCATCCTTATTGCTTGTTATGGGATACTGCACTTTAATTATTGCCAATTTACATTGTAAATAGCTCTTTGCAACTGCGATTCCCGTTTAATTTGTAGCTCAGTGGCTAGTAAAGGCACAGTCTCATTTGGCAAGGGGATATCAGTTGGTAGGACTTAGCCCCAAAGTCAAAATGTCAAATCCTGAAGCTAGTTTAGGAAAGGCACACCGTTCTCTGGCTAAATGCAATAGCAGGTATTCTGTGATGTCATCACACTGTAGCAGTATCTGTGTAGCGCAAGGACTGTCTGATTGGGCATAAATTAAATGGACAGTTAAAGTGCACCTGTCTGTGCCCAGACTATGAACATTAAATAATTGATATGTCCTTAAAGTGGAATTCCAGCTTACACCTAACTAGCCTTAAAAATGAAGAGAGAGCGATTTTTAATCACAGACAACTCAACTTAATAATAGCACCACATCCCTTAATAAAAAGATGCCTAACACCTATGCTAACTAACCTGTATAAGAAAGATGAATATACTTAACTTTTTCAGGCCACTCCGGTCCGGTTATGTGATTCTCCCCTGTGTCAGCCAGCGCAGCTTCAGGGGAGAGAAGGGAGCGCCGAAAACAGATGGGCCATTGAAGCCTATGAGTGACATCACCACTCCAGGCTTTGGTATCCTCTCCCCCTCTGCTTCCACTGACTGACACAGGGGATCATGTGACCAGAACGAAGCAGGCTGAAAATAGGTAATTATATACATATTTCTTAGGCAGGTTAGCCAGCCAAGGTGTTATGCCGTGTAAACACGAGGGGTGTCAGGAGCCAGGGAGCGTCTCCGCTCGCCGGGCTCCGGTGCGCATGCGCACGGGACGAGCGCTTCGCCGCACACCCGTCCGCGGCCTGATGGTGCGGCGCGCGCGGGTGCACGGCGGTCCCCGTGTGCGCGCCGTAGCCCGTGCGGGTGCCCGGTAGCGCGTCACACTGACGCGCTCGCCGGGCACGGGGGGCTATATCTGACGGCTCCAGCACCCAGTCGGGTTGCTGGTTTGTCGTCAGCTCTCCCCTGTTCCTTGAGCCTGTGTTCCCTAAGTACTTTGCCTGATCTGTGTACCGAACCTCTTGCTGCCTGATTAACCACTACTCTCCTGGATTGTCCCTAAGTACTTTGCCTGATCTGTGTACCGAACCTCTTGCTGCCTGATTAACCACTACTCTCCTGGATTGTCCCTAAGTACTTTGCCTGATCTGTGTACCGAACCCTGGCTTGTTTAACCACCACTCTGCTGGACAATCCTATCAGATACCTGCCTGATCTGTGTACCAAACCCCTGGCCTGTTTAACCACTTCTCTGCTGGACTATCCTGATTATACCTGCCTATTCCCTAACTTCTGCTTGTGTTTGCAGCCTTGCTCCCCCTGGATCCCGGGGCACCCGCTTCCAGCCTCTGAACCTGCTATCCGTCCGGAAGCCCGTGCCTCCGCGTGCCCCCAGCCTCCTGTACCCATTTCGGGGGTCTGGGTGCGCGTGGTCGTAAGGGCGAGCCGCTCTCGGCATCTCGGCCTCGGTAAGTACTTGTTCGTGACAGTACAAACCAGCCAGATGTCTGAGGCCGACAGAGCGCGCTCTCCTCTGGAGATCCTGTGCCAGCAAGTGTCTACCCTGGCGGACTCCGTACAGAAGCTACAAGAAGGTTATACACAAATTGATAACCGTCTGCAGCAGATCACCGGGTTACTACCCTCCGCAGCCGCAGCTCCTGCACCCAGCAGTGGGGGTCCGCTTCCCCAAGCTCCGGCCAACCCCACTGTGGTCATGGCCCTTCCTGAGCCCAGGGTCCCTACACCTGAACGGTTCTCGGGAGATCGCAAGAAGTTTAGGGCTTTTAAAAACGCATGTTCCCTCTACTTCGCCCTACAGCCAAGAACCTTCTCTTCAGAGATCGTCAAGGTGGGGTTTGTCATTTCCCTGCTTTCCGAGGAACCCCAGGCTTGGGCCCACAGCCTGATGGAACAGAGCAGCCCTGCCCTAAACACTATCGAGGCATTCTTTGAGAGCATGACCCAGCTCTACGATGATCCGCAACGCATGGCCACCGCCGAAGCTATCTTGCACCATTTGTCCCAAGGAAGAAGACCTATTGAGGACTATACAGTAGAGTTCCGTAAGTGGGCGGCCGACACCAACTGGAATGAGCCGGCCTTACGTTACCAGTACCGCCAAGGCCTATCTGAATTACTCAAAGATGAGTTAGCTAGGATGGAGACCCCTGCTTCCTTAGAGGAACTCATTCAAGCAGCTACAAAACTCGATCGGCGCCTTCGGGAGCGGCGCTCAGAACGGTTTCAGCAGCCTCGCCCTGCCTGGGCGTCACCACGACCTCACTCTACAGTACCCCAAACTTCACCTTCAGTTACCACTGCATCGGTCCCTGAAGTCGAACCAATGCAGCTCGGTTTGGTCCGAGGTCCATTGACCTCCGAGGAGAAGCAGCGCAGGCGGCAGTCTAACCTTTGCCTCTACTGCGGAGGAACCGGGCACTTCCTGCGCAGCTGTCCGATCAGGCCCAGTAAGTTCCCTCAGTCAAACATATTGAACTTTCCTAACCATAACATCCCCAAGGCTTATGTGATGTTGTTTGTTTCTCTGCAGCTTCCGGAAAAGGAGACTCGCCTGCAGGCCATCGTTGATTCCGGGGCCTGCAGCTGTTTCATTGACTCCGCCTTGGCACACAGATTGAAGATCCCTCTACAGACCAAAGAGCAGGATCTACAAATACACCTGGCCGACGGATCCCTTCCTTGCTCGGGTCCCATCACCCAGGAGACCCAACCTATTTCAGTCGTCACAGACTCCGGCCACCGGGAGTTCTTACGGCTTGACCTAATTCGCTCACCAATCTTCCCCATCATACTTGGCCTACCATGGTTGCAAGCCCACGATCCGCTAATCAAATGGAGCACCAAGTCAGTATCATTCTCTTCTCAGTATTGCTCCCAACACTGCCTGCTTCCGGATTCCAAAGTTTGTGCCACAATGGCGGTACCGCCAAACAACCTCCAACACGTCCCCTCTGAGTATCTCGAGTTTCAAGAGGTTTTCAGTAAACAAATGGCTGACCGCCTACCACCTCACAGGGCCTACGACTGTCCAATTGATCTTCTTCCTGGTTCCGAGATTCCATTTGGCCGGATATTTCCCCTTTCTGAAACCGAACTGGAAGCTCTAAAGCAGTACATAGATGAAAATCTTGAGAAAGGTTTCATCCGCCCTTCATCCTCACCCGCTGGAGCAGGTATCTTTTTCGTGGGAAAAAAAGATGGTACCCTAAGACCCTGCGTAGATTATCGACAACTCAACAACATCACAATTAAGAACCGGTACCCGTTGCCGCTCATTCCTGAGCTATTCCAAAGGTTTCGATCGGCCAAGGTGTTCTCCAAACTTGACCTCCGGGGGGCCTACAACCTCGTCAGGATCAGGGCTGGAGACGAATGGAAGACGGCCTTTAGATCCAGATTCGGTCACTTCGAATATTTAGTGATGCCATTCGGCCTCTGCAATGCTCCAGCCACCTTCCAACATCTAGTGAATGACATCTTCCGACAATATCTAGATGACTTCCTGGTGGTGTATCTGGACGACATCCTCATCTTCTCCCCTACGCTAGAGATGCACAGGAGGCACGTTAAAACAGTTCTTGCTATTCTTCTGCAACACAAGCTATACCTAAAAGCCGAAAAGTGTGAGTTTGAGAGATCAACCATACAATTCTTGGGATTCATACTCTCCACCAATGGGGTTGCAATGGACCCCCAGAAGATCCAGGCAATTCAGGAGTGGCCAGCTCCATCAAATAAAAAAGCAGTACAGAGGTTTATAGGGTTTGCCAATTTCTATCGGAAATTTATCGTGGGATTCTCTGCCATTGTGGCACCTATTACCCAACTGACTCGGCAGCATCATTCGTTCCAGTGGTCCGCAGCCGCTCAAGAGGCTTTCCTTAAGTTAAAAGAACTATTCAGTTCTGCTCCAATCCTTTGCCATCCTGACCCGACTCAACCCTTCGTACTGGAGGTAGATGCATCGGAAATCGCAACCGGAGCAATTCTTTCCCAGAGACAGGGACCAAAGGCCATCCTGCATCCAGTAGCTTTCGCTTCTCGGAAACTCAGCCCACCGGAACTCAATTACGACGTGGGTGACAGAGAGCTGTTGGCTATAAAGTTTGCTTTGGAGGAATGGAGGTATCTGCTGGAGGGGGCAGTTCATCCGGTGATGATCTTTACGGATCACAAAAACCTCGAGTACCTCAGAACAGCAAGACGGTTAAAACCCCGCCAAGCCCGTTGGGCCCTGTTCTTCTCTCGTTTTAATTTCCATATTGCATACAGACCTGGGGCAAAGAACGGGAAGGCTGATGCCCTTTCACGAATGTTTTCCGTAGACTCCCAAATACCCACACCCAGCACAATCCTCTCTCCTCAAAATTTTCTTGGACTAACTCAAGCAGACTTAATATCCTCCATCAAATCTTCATCAGGCACATGTACGGAACCAGCTGTGCATTCCCTGAAAAAATATGAAGACCTTTTCTGGATTAAAGGAAAAATATTTGTACCACAAGTGACTCGGTCCCTAGCCCTTCAGATGTGTCATGATCACAAGATGGCAGGACATTTCGGGAACAAGAAAACGGCTGAACTCCTTTCTCGTTCTTTTTGGTGGCCAGGATGGAGAAGGGACTGTAGGGAATATGTGGCGTCCTGTCCCCTATGCCAGAGAAACAAGGGCCAGAACACCAAATCCTGGGGTTTGCTCAGACCTTTGCCCATTCCGGAACGACCATGGGCTGACGTGTCCATGGACTTCATCGTTGACCTACCCAGCTCAGAGAGTTTCTCCACCATCCTAGTTGTTGTCGACCGCCTTTCCAAAATGGCCCACTTTCTGCCCATGAGGGGTACTCCCTCTGCCGTAGACACGGCCAACATCTTTCTAAAGGAGATCGTTAGGCTCCATGGAATACCAAGGAGCATCGTGTCAGACAGAGGCGTTCAGTTCACGTCCAAATTCTGGAGGGAACTATGCAAGGCTTTGGGTATCAACATTTGTCTTTCTTCAGCTTATCATCCTCAGAGCAATGGTCAGACCGAGAGGACCAACCAGACGCTAGAGCAGTACCTCCGATGCTTTTGCTCGGGTTCTCAGGATGATTGGGCGAGCCTCCTCTCCTACGCTGAATTTGCGTACAATAACTCTATCCATGCCTCCACCAACCAGACTCCTTTCTGGACCAATTGTGGGTTTCATCCCACATCCTTCGCTAACAACATTCCCGAAACGGCAGTTCCTGCAGTCCAGGATAGGATAATCTCGTTACAGTCCAATTTTCAAAGAATTCAAGATACATTACGCAAGACCCAGGAGGACTATAAGAAACAGTACGACCGGGGCAGAAAGGCAAACCCAAAATTTGACGTAGGAGACGAGGTCTGGCTGTCCACCATCAATCTGAAATTACCACTGCCATCTCGAAAGCTCGGGCCTAAGTTCATTGGGCCTTTTCAAGTCAGGAGGATTATCAACCCTGTGGCGGTGGAATTGACACTTCCCAAAACATACCGGATTCACCCCGTTTTTCATGTGTCACTATTGAAGCCTGTGGTGCCCAGCCCTTTTCCAGGAAGAAAAGAACCTCCTCCTCCGCCAGTCAGAATCGATGGCGAGAATGAATTCGAGGTGGAATCCATTCTTGGTTGCAGGAAGAGGGGCAGACAGTTACAGTACCTGATTCAATGGAAGGGGTACCCCCCCGAAGATAATTCCTGGGAGCCCGCCAGGAATCTACACGCTCCACAGTTAATTCGAGCATTTCATCAAGATCATCCAGAACTAATGGCCAGCCTTGGCGTCCAGTGTCCGCCCTTAGGAGGGGGGCACTGTCAGGAGCCAGGGAGCGTCTCCGCTCGCCGGGCTCCGGTGCGCATGCGCACGGGACGAGCGCTTCGCCGCACACCCGTCCGCGGCCTGATGGTGCGGCGCGCGCGGGTGCACGGCGGTCCCCGTGTGCGCGCCGTAGCCCGTGCGGGTGCCCGGTAGCGCGTAACACTGACGCGCTCGCCAGGCACGGGGGGCTATATCTGACGGCTCCAGCACCCAGTCGGGTTGCTGGTTTGTCGTCAGCTCTCCCCTGTTCCTTGAGCCTGTGTTCCCTAAGTACTTTGCCTGATCTGTGTACCGAACCTCTTGCTGCCTGATTAACCACTACTCTCCTGGATTGTCCCTAAGTACTTTGCCTGATCTGTGTACCGAACCTCTTGCTGCCTGATTAACCACTACTCTCCTGGATTGTCCCTAAGTACTTTGCCTGATCTGTGTACCGAACCCTGGCTTGTTTAACCACCACTCTGCTGGACAATCCTATCAGATACCTGCCTGATCTGTGTACCAAACCCCTGGCCTGTTTAACCACTTCTCTGCTGGACTATCCTGATTATACCTGCCTATTCCCTAACTTCTGCTTGTGTTTGCAGCCTTGCTCCCCCTGGATCCCGGGGCACCCGCTTCCAGCCTCTGAACCTGCTATCCGTCCGGAAGCCCGTGCCTCCGCGTGCCCCCAGCCTCCTGTACCCATTTTGGGGGTCTGGGTGCGCGTGGTCGTAAGGGCGAGCCGCTCTCGGCATCTCGGCCTCGGTAAGTACTTGTTCGTGACAAGGGGACTTTTCGGCATCAAAGGTTCGACAGTCTTTCCGACGGACTTTCAACTGACTTTTGACGGACTTCCGACGGACTTTCGAACGAACAGACTTGCCTACACACGATCACACCAAAGTCCGACGGATTCGTACGTGATGGCGTACGACCAGACTAAAATAAGGAAGTTGATAGCCAGTACCCAATAGCTGCCCTAGTGTCGGTTTTCGTCCATCGGACTAGCATACAGACGAGCGGATTTTTGGACCGGACTCGAGTCCGTCGGATAGATTTGAAACATGCTTCAAATCTAAAGTCCGTTTGATTTTCGCCCGAAAAAGTCCGCTGCAGGTCCGATGAAGCCCACACATGGTCGGAATGTCCGACGGATTCGTCCCATCGGACCAGTCCGGTCGAAAAGTCCGCCCGTGTGTACATGGCATTAGGAGGAGAGAGCATTTTTAAGGCTATAAAGAGAGAGGAAAATGGGATTTTTAAGGTACAAATTGATTTGAAAAACAACTATGTTATATAAGAAAGTTTTTTTATTATTTTAGAAAAAATAATAAAAGATTGTTAAAAACACAACAAATGGTGAATGAATGATGTTGTGTTTTTAACAATCTTTTATTATTTTTTCTAAAATAATAAAAAAAACTTTCTTATATAACATAGTTGTTTTTCAAATCAATTTGCATCTTCAAAATCCCATTTCCCTCTCTCTTTATAGCCTTAAAAATGCTCCCTCTCTCCTCCTAACACCTTTGCTGGCTAACCTGTGTAAGAAATATGTATATAATTACTTATTTTCAGCCTGCTTCGTTCTGGTCACATGATCCCCTGTGTCAGTCAGTGGAAGCTGAAGGGGAGAGGAGACTAAAGCCTGGAGTGGTGATGTCACTCATAGACTTCAATGGCCCATCTGTTTTCAACGCTCCCTCCTCTCCCCTGAAGCTGCGCTGACTGACACAGGGGAGAATCACATAACCTGACCGGAGTGGCCTGAAAAATTAAGTATATTCATCTTTCTTATACAGGTTAGTTAGCATAGATGTTAGGCATCCAGCATTGTTGGGCTCTGCAGCCTTCAAGTGTTTGGATACAGCAAGGCATACCTCTCTCTGTAATGATTCAAAGCCATGAGTAACCCTTTGGGACACTTGCATTGTAAAACATGGCAGACCTTCGACACCAGGGGTGGGCGGCCTCCGCCAGCACACATATGCATAATAGCAAGAGGATGTACTGTACTGCACTGAGATTCTATCTGTGTTAGCAGAAAATGATATTATCTGTAATGTATTTCAGTTATCTTGAAAACCTGGCCTGTTAGCGGGCCCTAAGGATAGGGTTGATGATCACTGCTCTACATGGCTTCTATACCAGCTTTTATTTTTGTCCCTACTCCATTGGGGACACCCTCCTCCACTTCCTTTGTATCTAAGGAGGAATTCTCTGCTGCCATGTCATGGAGAAGTTGGTTGATATCCAGGAGGATATGACGCATAGGAGCATCAAATATCCATGCCATCTCTGTTGGGTTTTTTCATGTGAATTTCCTCTTTCTGCATTACAAGCCTCAGAGAGAGAAGAGGATGAGAAATCTGGGGATTCCCTAATAATACAGGATAATAGTCTGCTAGCCATGCATCTATGTACTGACATAGTAGCCTGATGAGAACCTTGATGCAGGGAGTCCACCAAACTTTCTATGCAGTAGCACAAAGAGAGCAACTTAAATTTCAGAAGCATTGAGGGATTTGTCAGTATCAAGTAAAATTTCCATGCCACGATGTTGGCCCGGACTGCCAGAGTTTGGCCAACAGCCATAGACACCAACAATGGTTGCATGGCTGAGCTTGACAGAGCAAAAAAGGCCTTTTAAGTGGTTGTAAACTCTGTTAAACCACTTTTACCTACAGGTAAGCCTATAATAAGGCTTACCTGTAGGTACTGGAAATATCTCCTAAACCTGCACGGTTTAGAAGATATTTACCATATACGCTTGCGCCGACGTCATCGGCACATGTGCACTTAAAGTGACACTAAAGGTTAGATTTTTATTTTTTAAAAATAACAAGCATGTCATACTTACCTGCACTGTGCAGCTTGTTTTGCACAGAGTGGCCACGAATGGCATTTTCTGGGGTCCCCCGGCGGCTCTCCTATCTCCTCCCCGTCCCAGATAACCCCCTGGGAGAAGCACTCTCCTGGGGGGTTACCTTGCGGGCATGCTCCTGAGTCCTGCATTCGGCGTCCATAGCCGCCGAGTACAAGACTCGGCCCCGCCCCCCATCACCCGCGTCATTGGATTTGATTGACAGCAGCGCGAGCCAATGGCTGTGCTGCTATCAATCTATTCAGTGAAGAGCCAAGAAGCCTGGGCAACGTTCATCGAGCGCGGGACTTTCGAGGGCTCAGGTAAGTAAATCGAGGGGCTGGGGGGGCTGGTAATCATCAGATGTTTTGTTCACCTTAATGCATAGGATGCATTAAGGTGAAAAAACATGAACCTTTACAACCCCTTTAAGAAAGGGCACGATCGCACCGTTTCTCTAGGACTCATGTCGTGACCGGTAGCTCTCTCTCTCGTCTCTCCCTGGCGGCGGCAATGCAAGTGTGGGCACCTGGCTGTTATAACTTGCGGCTTTACAGCCGCACAGTCACAGGTGTGCACTGCGCGAGTTGAGCAGCACCTCCCGATTGGTCAGGCAATCTTCTGGGACTTATGACATGGCCCAGAAGACTGCAAGGAGGGGGAGAGGACAACTTGGGCTCGAGCCTCCTAGGTGGCCTGAGCGGAAGTTGGAGCAAGTACCTGTCAAAACTAGGTACCTGCCCCCCCCTCCAGAAAAATAGCATGCCAAATGTGGCATGTCAGGGGGTAAAGAGTGCTTAAAGTGGAACTTCCACTTTTGGGTGGAACTCCGCTTTATTAATACAGAAGTAGGAATTAAGATCGCATTTTCAGTGTCTGCGGATGATACCAAATTATGTAGGTAAATAATATTGGTACAGAATATAGGATCATTACAAGAAGACCTTGACAAAATAGGAGGTTGGGCAGCTAAATGGCAGGTGAAGTTCAGTACTGAGAAATGTAAAGTTATGACCTTGGGTGCCAAAAATACAGATGCAAAATATACATTAGGAGGGGCTTCCTTGGGAGAATCAGTGTTGGAAAAGGATCTAGGGATACTTGTAGCTCATAGACTTAGCAATAGCATGCAATGCCAAATCACAGTTATAAAGCCAGCAAAATACCCTCATGCATTAAAAAGAGAATATATTCCACAGATAGATAGTGAAAATTCTGGTGCAGCTCTTCATAGGAACCTAATTAACTTCCAGTTTTTTTGTTTTTTTTTGTAAAAGCTTAATTGAACAAGCTGACGTTAGAAGCTGATTGGTTATCATACACAGTTGTGCCATATTTTGCAAATCAACCCCACTCTGTCTTTTTTTGACTCATTTTATCACCAGAATCAGGTGTAATTAGCAATTATGCAAGCATTGATTGGAACTTAGCAGAGGATGGTTTCGATCCATCAACCTCTGGGTTTTGAGCCCAGTACACTTCCACTGCGGTGGTGCCACTCTGCTGAAAGGGAGGAGAAGGGAAAGGGGGGAAGAGGAAGGGGGAAAGGGAAAAGGAGGGAGGAGGAAAACAGGGGAGGGGGAGAAAAGGAAGGGGAAGGAAATAAGGGAAAGGGAAGGGGGGATGGAAACAGTGAAGGGGAAGAAGGTGGGAGAAGGGGGAGGGGAGGGGAAAATGGAAGGATAAAGGAGGGTGTGAGATATAGGGGGAAGGGGGAGGAGAAGAAGGGTAGGGAAAAAGGGCAGGTGAAGAAGAGGGGACTTTTTTAATTTGTGTTTTTTTTCTTTTTTTTGAGGAAGGGAAGAGGAAGGGAGGGGGAAAGAGTGGAGGGGGATTTTTTTTTATTTCTATACATATCTTTTTTTTTGAAGAAGAAGAAGAAGATGAGAAGAAGGAGGTGAATTAAATGAAGAGAAGCAGTTGGGGAAGGGGAGGAATGCTTTATTAGTTTTTGTGGGGTTTTTTTTTTGTTTCGTTTTTGGGGAAGGGAAGAATGGAAGGAGGGGAAGGGGAAAGGGGGATGAAAAGGAATGGAAAAGAAAAAAAGGGAGGGGGGGGGGGGGGAGTGGAACGAGGAGAAGAGAAGCAGTCGGGAGAAGAATAGGGGGACAAGGGGGTAAAAAAGAGACAGTGGAATAAGGCGAAAAATGAGGATAAAAAGGGGGGAAGAGGATGGGAGAATGGCAGTGAAAAGGGAACAAAGAAAAGAGGGGGAGAGTGGGTGGAGAAGGGTCAAATGGCAGTGCAGAGCAGGCCAGGAGCTGTTTGTACTGGCAGCGGCAGGGCAGTAACAGAACAGTATGCAGTGGCAAGATAATGTGTAGTATGTAGTGGCATGGCATTGGCAGGGCATTGATCAGTATGCAGTTAGGCTGTGAGCAGTATCTAGTGGTGGCAGTGAGCAGCATGTTGTGGGGGCAATGAGTAGTATGCACTGGGGACCATGAGCAGTATGTAGTGGAGGCAGTGAGCTGTATATTGTGGGGAAATTGAGCAGTACATAGTGGGGCAGTGAACAATATGCATACCTCCCAACCATCCCGGATTCGCCGGGACTGTCCTGGGACTTGATGACTGCAAGCTGCAATCAATATGCTATCTGGTGAGAGCTACAGTTCCATCTACCTGTGAACCATCCAGCTTTGTCCTATAGTCTCTGCCTCTATTAATCAGATGAGCCTGCTGGTTTACAGATCTACCTTCATTTTCTTGTTGCCTGCAATTGCTTTAACTGTTAGCCAAATGCATTTTTAACACTTCTGCTATGCTTAAAGTGGGCCTTCAGTAATTTTTTTCAACTTTCCATCTATTAAATCCTCTGCCCTTGTTGTTTTAACTTTGGATAGTAAAACATTTTTTTTTCTGCCAGTAAATACCTTATATCACCCACTTCCTGTTTCTGGTAAGGCCTAGGCTTATGACCTCATGCATAGCTCTCTATCACTCTCCTGAGAGTTTGCCAGGAGGGGGGTGGGTGATTCATAAGAGGGCCAATGAGAGCTGCAGAGCTGGAGGTGTGTCTCTGTGTGTCTGTGTAAATCCAGGAAGTGAACAGGCAGCACGGCTTCAGCTGCCCACAGTTAAAATGGCTGCAGTGAAGGGAGATTTCTGCAGCATATTTAGCAAGTACAGAATCACAGTATATGTAAAATAATTAATCTGCAAAGTGATTGGAGGGAAGTTTCAGAATGGCAAAGATGTTTTTATTACAAATTACAAATGTATTACAAATTATGTGAGCAGAGTGCAGTTGCTCTTTAATGTGCTTTTCTACAGCCTGTTTGATAATGCATATAAGGTTAGATTAACTTAATGTTTACCACTGGAGTTCCTGGATTTGGATTGGTTGCACTCTGTGCATGGGTGCTATAGTTATACTTTGCTGTTATTGAAGTGTTAATGTGCTAGGTTTTGTTCATTGCCATATGGACCAGTGGATACCCTTGCTTGGTCTCTTTCCCATCTGTATGACTGAACCATAGCCCCTAGGTAGGAATGTTCTCTGTTTTTAAAATGTATTTATAATACGTGAAAGTGGGATATTTAAGGTTGGTTACCACAGCCCATATTGTTATGATATCATTATTTAATTATTACTACTAATCAATTTAAAGTTATTATAGTCTGGCTTTAAAAAAAGACAAAAAAAAATAAACAACAAACATGTTATACTCACCTCCTCTGTGCAGTTGGTTTTGCACAGAGTTTTGCACTTCCCTCTTCACTGCTTCTGGCCCCTCCCTCCTGCCGAGGGCCCCCACGGCAAACAGCCTGCTATGGGGGGCACCCGAGCCAAGTCACAGCTCCCTGTGTCCATTCAGTCACGGAGCACCACCCCAGCCCGCACCCTCTCTCTTCTGATTGGCTAATTGACTTTGATTGACAGCCAATGGTGCCACCGCTGTGTATCAGCCAATCAGGAGGAGAGTTCCAGACAGCTAAGACAGTGGTGGGGAGAGATGGGGCTCAGATAAGTATTAGGGGGTGACGTGGAGGCTGCTACACACAGAAAGCTTTTTATCTTAATGCATAGAATGCATTAAGATAAAAAACCTTCTGCTTTTACAACTCCTTTAGATCAATTTGATTAATTTAATTAAAGCGGTAGTAAACCCGCTGTCTTTTTTTTTTTTTTCCCTACACCTGTAAGGGAAAAGGCATAATGAGCTAGTATGCACCGCATACTAGCTCATTATGAGATACTTACCTTAGAACGAGGCGCCGACATCTCACCCGGTCCACGCCGAGGGGTATCCGGGCGCTGTGAGTGGCTGGAGCAGCGATGTCGTCACTCCCACGCGTGCGCGCGGGAGACTTTTTTTCCGGCAAAGTCCGGCTGCTGCCGGGCTTTCAGCTGAGAATCCCCTGTGCGCATGCGCCACTGCAGTCAGCGGCTCATTGCGAGGGGAATATCTCCTAAACCATACAGGTTTAGGAGATATTTTTTTTACCTACAGGTAAGCCTTATTATAGGCTTACCTGTAGATAAAAGTTAAAAAAAAAGGTATACAACCGCTTCAACGCTGGAAGCATAGCTGTGTGATTGTGATAGGCAGCCGGCTGCCTCACACATACACAGCTCACAGCGGCTTGCGCCTGAACCCGCCTCCTCCGCCTTGACTGTGATGCTTTCCTGCACACAGACAGAAGAGGGAGATGGGGAGGAGTCATGGCAGGGGCTAGACTGGGTGGCAATTGGCCCCTGGTCGCTCTGATGCCCAAAAGAGGCCGCAGACATGCTGCCCCCAGCCCCTCTTCCCTCTCACCTTCTTGTCCATGAGCACCGCCCACTGATCGCTGGACCTACCTGCTGTAAAGGTACCTGGGTCCCATGTGAAGAGGGGGAGGGAAGCAGTCATTGGGGAGTGTACAGAATACTGACCCCGTCTTCCGTCCTGCTGACCCCTGTACCCTGCCCCACTGACTCCTGTCCTCCATCCTTCTGACCCCTGTACCCTGCCCTACTGACCCCCTATCCTCTGTCCTGCTGACCCCGGTACCCTACCCTACTGACCCCCTGTCCTCCATTCTGCTGACCCTGTACCCTGTTCTACTGACCTCCTGTCTTCCGTCCTGCTGACCCCTGTACCCTGCCCCACTGACTCCTGTCCTCCGTCCTTCTGACCCCTGTACCCTGTCCTACTTACCCCGTCTTCCATCCTGCTGACCCCTGTACCCTGCCCTACTGACCCCCTGTCCTCCATCCTGCTGACCCTGTACCCTGTTCTACTGACCTCCTGTCTTCCGTCCTGCTGACCCCTGTACCCTGCCCCACTGACTCCTGTCCTCCGTCCTTCTGACCCCTGTACCCTGTCCTACTGACCCCGTCTTCCATCCTGCTGACCCCTGTACCCTGCTCTACTGACCCCCTGTCCTCCATTATGCTGACCCCTGTACCCTGCCCTATTGACCCCCAGTTTTTTGTCCTGCTGACCCGTGTACCCTACCCTACTGACTCCTGTCCTCTGTCCTGCTGACTCCTATACACTGCCCTACTGACAGCACATCTTTCATCCTGCTGACCCCAGTACCCTGGCCTACTGACTCTTATCCTCTATCCTGCTGACCCCTGTACCATGCCCTATTGACCCTGTCTTCCATCCTGCTGACCTCTGTACCCTGCCCTATTGACTCCTGTCCTCTGTCCTTCTGACCCCTCTACCCTGCCCTACTGCCCCCCTGTCTTCCGTCCTGCTGACCCCTGTACCCTGCCCTACTGACCCCCTGTCATACATTCTGCTGACCCTGCCCTATTGACCCCCTGTCTTCCGTTCTGCTGACCCCTGTACCCTGCCCTAGTGACTCCCAGTCCTCCATCCTGCTGACCTGTGTACCCTGCCCTTTTGACTTCTGTCCTCTGTCCTGCTATGAGGTGCTCCTCTGCTATTCTACTGAACCACCACAGTTGGAACGTTGTTGTCATTGTTGTCTTTTGCCATTCTGGGTGCGCGTTCCTCCATTCTTGAAAATAATTCTTTATTCCTACTCATCAGCAGCAAGTACTTGCATCTGTGGGATAGATATAAGATACATAAGTGTATTTAGAAAGCAATCTTAATGTCTGAAATAACAGAAGTAAGGGCTAAATTCATCCAAAACAACTATTCACTTTTGGAGTGTGACAACCTCATTTGAGTCTGTAGTAAGGGGGAAGGCAAAATTGTGAGTACTGGTATTCTTCACATTAGTGAGTGAAAAGGTTGAGAAACATAGTGTATAATTCAACTCACCAATACCCACCTAAAACTGGGATCACAAAGGCCTATATTCACATAAAGAAAGTTAAAAAAATCTAACATCATGTAATTTTCAAGCAGGAACAAGCTGTTAAACAACTCTTAACAACTCTGGAGTAGCAAAATGAACAGTAGACCAAGGATACATGCAGGAAAAACAAATACTGGGGGCCATAGGTGTGCGCAGCCTATGCATTAGGGTGCGCACCCCAAAGCTCAAACACACATGCTTTTCTCTGCAGCCTCAGCTGCATGGGACAGTTAATAAATGGGAAGTGCTCAGTGAGAGCGACTTCCTGTTCATTCACCGACTGAAGCATAGTAAACACAGTTGGCCCCCTCCACGCTGTGGAGCGGGGGCAACACAGGGGGAATCCCAGACACTAGGGGGAATCTGCACCACTCGTAGTGATTAGACACCTGGCACACCCCCTGCGCACGCCGTTGCTGGGGGCTCAGAAATAGAGAAGGGTGGCTTGAAAACCTGTGTCCTGCAGAATGTGTCACACCTTTTAAACTATCAAAATAATAAAGAGGGGAATGGATTTGTCTAGATATGTGAAAAGTGTTAAGATGACTTACGCAAAGTAGTATGCTGGTCCTGAAAACATCAGAAGCAGGAGATTGAAGACTCCTAGCACGATTACCAGCCACCAGGGGGAGCCACAATTTTCTACAGCTTGGAGCACCTTGGCTTTTTCCGATATGGTTGGATTAATGTTGTGGTCACTTGGAAGTTTACCATTGGCTCCTAATGAATGAACATCATTTGGATGACCAGATTGTTTTGGAAGTGATTTTGCATGGCGTACACCATCATTGGCCTGTAATGAACGATCCATTTTTGGTTGGTCATTGGAAAGGCCAAGTCCTTCTAGAGAGGATTCTGTATGGAGCACATGATCATTGGCCTCATTTAGTTGGCTGGTGGAAAGGCGTGATCGTTTTGGAGGTGATTTTGCATGGTGGGTGGAAAGTCCTGGTTGTTGTGGAGGTAATATTGCATGGAGCAAACCACCATTGGCCCGCAATAAATTATCCTCATTTGGATGGCGGGTGGAAAGTCCTGGTCGTTGTGGAGGTGACTTTGCATGGAGCACGCCAACATTGGCCCGCAATAAATTATCCTCATTTTGATGGTGGGTGGAAAGTCCTAGTCGTTGTGGAGGTGATTTTGAATGGAGCACACCACCATTGGCCCGTAATAAATTAGCCTCATTTTGATGGTGGGTGGAAAGTCCTAGTCGTTGTGGAGGTGATTTTGAATGGAGCACACCACCATTGGCCCGTAATAAATTAGCCTCATTTTGATGGTGGGTGGAAAGTCCTGGTCGTTGTGAAGGTGATTTTGAATGGAGCACACCACCATTGGCCCGTAACAACTGATCCTTTTTTGGTTGGTCAATGGGAAGGCTAAATCGTGGAGAAGATTCTGTATGGAGCATAAAAGAAAAGTTGCATTACAACCATTATCTTAAACATAAAAATGAACATGAAAGAGCTAAGCAAAAACGATATACATAAATCTAAATCTTTATTTAAGGGATTTAAGCATGAAGTATCAAAATTTAGCAGACTGCACTGGCTGCATGCTTATTCTAGGTAAGTGACTCACTCTAGGTAGTGGGGCTAACATGAGGAAAACTGTGCAGTAATAGCAGTGCCCATATTACTATGCTGACAAGTTCTATTTAAAGGGCTACTCTCAGGATGATCCACTGCAAGCAAACTTTCACCACTGATTGCCAATTCACTCTGCTGGGCAAACAATTCATTCATGACCTGGTAAATCTGGATACGGGAGACTAGGAGGGTTTAGGTCACTGACATTTCAGTGAAATTCAGGACCTTTGTGTGAAATGCATTGGAGTCTCTTTAGGCATAGAGGCCCCTGAACTTGAGCATTCAGCTGCCCGCATATACTCAGAAATACAGTATCCCCTTAGAAAACCAGTTGGATCTATAGGAAGCCTCGTAAACACTCATGTATAGGGCAGTAATAAACAGTGAACGCAATTTGAGATAAACTTACCAGTTTCCTTGTGGAATTCCCAGACATGAACCTTGACTTCGGGGGCCTCTTTGTACTCTTCACCGTCTATAGCCAGGCGGATCGTGTATGTGCCACTGTCTTCTAGTTTAACCGGGTCAATCACCAGGGCACACTGTCCACTAGGCAGATGCATCGGGTTCAGCCGAGCTCTTGGATTAGGATGTAGAACTGGCATTGGCATGGTGTCCTTTAGAAGTATCAGAGGCCGATATTCTCCGCCATTTTCTGGGGTCATCCCCCATTCCAGTTCGATTTTGTGCCCTTGGAGAGGCTCATCCTTGTTGAACACACATGGGATCATCAGTAGATGTCCCACTTTGGCATCCACAGATCTGCGGAAGGTCTGGATGCTGGTTATTTTTGCACCTGGAGATAAAAAAAAAAAATAACAGGGTTACATTTTGTGTTTCAAAGAAAGTTTAAAGTGTTACACAAGCCAACAACCTTTTTTTTTCTAGTTTTGTAAATAGAGGAGAATAAGAATAGAACATGTCAGGTTCTTACTGCCATCCTGGGCTTTGTTGGAGAGATTTCCTCCCACTTCCTGTCCAAGAGTCAATACAGTGGACAGAAAGTGAGCAAAAACCTGCAACAGGGACACAGACCTAAATCAAAATCTCCATATTCTTTTAGGCTTGGTTCACACTGCTACGACCCCATTGCTGTGCGATTTCCAGTGAGAATTTTTATGCAGCTTTCATGTGACATTAGAGTCCATGGGACTCTAAGTCACAGTGAAGTGACATTAAAGTAGTGCTAGAATCTTTATTGAAGTTGCTGTGAGTTGAGCCGCATTGATTGGAACGATTACAAATAAAATAAATGTGTTTTGACTTGTCATGCAAAAAGAAACAGAATATACCTGTGCTTCGTATTTGAGCACAGGTATATCTTGTTTCTGTTGTATTGCAGGTCAGCGGCCAGACCTAAACCATGTCGCTCTCCCCCATTTTGTGTCTGTTTGCCCCATGTTGGCATTGTGTCCACAGTAGCATTTGCAGTGGCAGAGCAGAGTAAGACTGGCCATAGAGGGATTACTTTGATGCAGTTGGCCAGCTTAAAGTGGAGTTCCACCCAAAAGTGGAACTTCCACTTATTGGAACCTTTCGGGGGGAAGGGGGGAGGATACCTGTCTTTCACAGGTATCCTGTCCCCACTTCCGCGAGCCACAGTCGCGGATATTTGGGTCACTCCTCCTCCCTCCTCATTCCCCGGCCGCCAGGCCATTAAGAGAGAGAGGCGGAGTCTCGCGCATGCCCAGTAGGGTTCCTGGCGTGAAGCCACAAGGCTACACTGCCGGGTTCCCTTACTCGCAATGGAGGCGACAGCACCCGACAGCTGATGAAAACACCAGCTGAAGTGACGACATCGCAGGACTCAGGTAAGTGTCCTATTATTAAAAGCCAGTAGCTGCAGTATGTGAAGCTGCTGGCTTTTAATTTTTGCAGTGGTGGGCAGACCTCCGCTTTAAACATGCATTGCAATATGTGTAAACTAAATATCCCTATTATTATTACAAAGTTTGCTAGAAAGGGTATATGGCAGTGTGCAGAGGGTTCATCCAGTATTTTTTATGTGTCGCAAGTCCCATGACTAGTCACAGCAGTGTGATCCGGGGCTTGGAGAAAGGAATTTGTATTTCTGTCTGTGTTGCCCTTCTAACAAAATGACATAACTGCCAGATTACCAGTCTGGGCCTGACCCATAGCAAATCAAATAGTGTCATCCTGTCTTTCCCCGTTACCCCTGTATCCTTTGACTGCCCTAACTCTCATCCTCTTAGCAAAACTGTTAGCATAGCTCCCAACTGTCCCTGATTTCAAGGGACTGTCCCTGATTTGGAACAAAGCCCCCCTGTCCCTCTTCACTCCTCATTTGTCCATCATTTTGGTCTAATCTATATAGTTGTATATAAAATGCACTTTTTATCTTTGAAAAAAAGTTTCCCAGTGCTAAACCCTTCATCCAATTTCTAAATTGTTGATTTGTAATTTCAAAAGCCGATATATAAAGGAAATATAGTGGTAAAAAAAGCACTGGGGGGGTTTAACTAATCATGTTTTTTGTATAATTCTCCTTTAGGTGGGTGTGACAGGGGGTGTGTCTTATGCCTACAAATTTTTGCTAATAGGTGTCCCTTGTTCCCATCTCAAAAAGTTGAGAGGTATGGTGTTAGTGTTCCCCTTCCAATAGACCTGGATATATGGAGCAAGTAACATGTT